>NC_134491.1:29993167-30293167 GCF_040206685.1 Ascaphus truei
ACCAATGAGATTTCCCCTAGGGACACCGGACATCCAGGCAGGCAAACATACAGTGCTTTCACTAATATAGTATAAGATATATATATATGAAAAATATGACTGCGCCCTTAATAGCTCACACCCAAATTGCTGCAACCCCGGTCTCACACAGCAAAACGATACACCCAGCACAGATGTCTAACAATTAAATTTAAAGTAAATGGTGGTTAGGAACAAGTGGATAATAATAAATACAGTTTGATAGAAAATATAAAAAAGAAAAAAATATATTGTTAAAAATGAAAAAAGAGTGTGTATGACTATTGAAAAAATAAACAATAAAAAAGAAAAAATATATGTATCTCTTTAAAAAAAGTACCAAAAAGAAACAATACTTAAAGCTGCAGTTCAGTCTTTCTTTATTTTTTTTTTTTTTTTTACTTCATTAGTTTCATGTGTGCAATCTCTAATTACCTAAAGAACTGTATAGCTGCAGGTCAATTCGTTCCCCATGTATTGATAGGTCGAAATTTGGTGACATAATTAGTGAAGGGATCTGTTTATATTCTGCTTGTCTGTCAGTGGAAGCTCATGAATATTCATGAGCAATCCTGCACTGACAAGTGCTAGAGGGAGGGCAGGGCTGACAAAGGGGTGTGCCAGGGCTTGTGACAGGACATGAAGGGGCAGTGCCTAAGCAAATGGCTGTTAAAATAGAATACAAGAAAATTGGTCTTTCAAAGTTGTTTTTTTAAAAACAGAAAATGCTAAAAGTATTTTTTCTTACTACAGAACTGATTTATTTAAAATAAACACGCATGCAGGATATTGACTGAACTGCAAATTTAAATGTCCATTTGAGTCCTTATAAATTGAAAATGTGGTCCGGGCAGCTTAATTCTTGGGCTCACCAACCTCCCAACGATACCTATTAGAAAAAAAAAAAAGAAAGAAAAAGCGCCCGATCCTTGTGTAAAATCAGATATAAAAGGTTTTAATTTGCCATGAACAGACGATTGCCAACTCACACTTTATCAGTAAAATATAAGCATATTATGGGACCAGCCCATGCACCAGACCGACGTCCAAATCTCACAGCCGTCCTCCGTCTGCATACGGTTACTGCCACTTGTAAGAAAGCCTTGCTGTTGTCGGTGCTGCCGTTCAAACCTCTCTCCGTCAACTCGGATGGGATTATTGGTCTTTGCGGCTGCACTCGAACTTTCACCAATCACGAAGCAGGAGACTCCTGCACTGATGTCTTTGCAAAGACCAATAATCCCATCCGAGTTGACGGAGAGAAGTTTGAACGGCAGCACCGACAACAGCAAGGCTTTCTTACACGTGGCAGTAACCGTATGCAGACGGAGGACGGCTGTGAGATTTGGACGTCGGTCTGGTGCATGGGCTGGTCCCATAATATGCTTATATTTTACTGATAAAGTGTGAGTTGGCAATCGTCTGTTCATGGCAAATTAAAACCTTTTATATCTGATTTTACACAAGGATCGGGCGCTTTTTCTTTCTTTTTTTTCTCTCTAATATATATATATATATATATATATATATATATAATATGCGGGCACACACGTGTGTGTGAATATATATATTCAGTAAATTAATAAAGATGTCTGGCTTTCCAGTCCTGGCTTAAATAAATACATTATTTGTTAGTGATAATGTGTTGATGACACGTGGAAGTCAGCAAAATGGTTGAGCCCGGCATTAGCTATTTTTGTATTAAGATTGAGGTGTACAGACACTTAAAGATGTGTCCAACCATACATAAATATTTGCTTCATATGGAATGTCTGGCATCATCTTTCAGAAACAGCCGATGACAAGGTTAGACGTGATTGTGGGTGGGATTTTTAAACGTGTGCTATTTATTTTAAAAAGGCAAAAAAATGAAGGTACTTTGTGATCTATATAATTTGTGCGCAATGTCCTGCTTTGCGGTGTCTCCCACTGACTCTCTGGTAGCTCTCTCTCCCCCAGATCCGGTTGAACAGGCTGCTGACCATAGACACAGATCTGTTAGAGCAGCAGGATATTGATCTGAGCCCTGACCTGCAGGACCAGATGCAACCACAGGAGCAAGCTGCCCACAAAGTGAAACACTACTATCGCTTTTGGATTCTGCCCCAGCTGTGGGTCGGCATCAACTTTGACAGACTCACACTCTTGGCCTTGTTTGATAGGTAAGGAGAGAGGATCAACAGATACAAGTGTGCGCCGTTAAAATTTCTTGGTGTAATGGTAATGTCTTCACTCCCTAAAGGATCTGCCATACATGCCTATGCTGCAGAACAGGAAGCTTCAACATCTGCTAGTGCAGTAGTGCAATTGTTGTCCCCTTTGCTGGTTCCATCATATGGCACTTATACCTGTATTCATGCAGAGCAGGATATATGTATATGATAGAACCATCTGTCTGTACCATATTACACGTAAAACAGCTTTCTGCTTCTGAAAATTAATGGCCCTTCCAGCATCAAAGAAATTATATGGAAGACTTTAGTGAGAGGCTAATAGACCAGTCTTCCTGCATCATTGTTAATGGGAGCTGGCAAGTTCAATTGAAAAACATTATTCTGCACTCCAGGATTAATCAATTGTCAATAGCAAGTGTATTGCAATGTGTGCCCCAGTGGTCGCCACTAAAGGGGATATAGCTCCTTACTTTATATAGAATATATAAGGGTGATTTACTTAACCTACGTTACAGTATACATTTGTATATAAGTCTTTATATATATATATATATCTATATATCTATATCTCTCTATCGCCATTAATATACATAGCGCTTCACAGTAGTAATACACGTGATAATCATATAAATAATAAATACAAATAACAGATAATGGGAATAAGTGCTTCAGACACAAAAATTAACATTTAGGAAGAGGAGTCCCTTCTCCGAAAAGCTTGCAATCTAATTGGTAGGTAGGAAGTACAGAGACAGTAGGAGGGCATTCTGGTAAGTGCGTCTGCAGGGGGCCAAGCTTTATGTATCAAGTCTATAGTATTAGCCACGGAGCAACTCGTATGCTCTGTTAAGCAGGTGTGTTTTATGGTGGGTCTTAAAGGTGGATAGAGAGGGTGCTAGTCGGGTATTGAGGGGAAGAGCATTCCAGAGGTGTTGGGGTAGAGAGAGAAGACATCCATGAGCGGAACACAAGAACCGGGGTGGTGCATAGCGAGAAATTAGAGCTGAGATGTAAGGAGGAGCAGACGAGTGTAAAGCTTTAAAAGTGAGGAGGGAGAATTGAGTGTGAGATACAGGCTTTGATAGGAAGCCAGGAGAGTGATTTCAGCAGAAGAGACGCTGAGAAAGATTTTGGAAAGAGTAGAGTAATTCTGGCAGCAGCATTTAGGATAGATTGTAGGGGAGATAGGTGAGAGGTAGGAAGGCCGGTCAGCAGGAGGTTACAGTAATCAAGACAGGAGAGAATGAGGGTTTGTCAGAGTTTTAGCAGTTGAGCAACAGAGGAAAGGACGTATCTTTGTAATATTGCAGAGGAAAAAGCGACAGGTTTTAGATATGTTTTGAATGTGAGAGGAGAGTCGAGGGTGACCCCTAGGCAGCGTGCTTGTGCTACTGGGTGTATGACAGAACTTCCAACAGTAATGTGGAAGGAGGTAGTGGGGCCAGGTTTGGGCTGAAATATGAGAAGCTCTGGTTTTGACCTGTTGAGTTTGTCGGCGGAGGGACATCCAGGATGATAGAGCAGAGAGACATTCAGAAACTTTGGTCTGTACAACAGGTGTAAGGTATGGGGTTGAGAAGTAAATTTGTGTGTCGTCCGCATAGAGGTGATATTTGAACTGTGTCCATCTTGCTGATGGAAAGGACAGAAGCGTTAAAACAATGGTTCCTTTGTGGGTTCGACTTACCATGTAATGGTAGATCTAATCTTTTCTTTTGATCCCTCCTGTTTTCTGCAGGAACAGAGAGGTCTTGGAAAATGTACTGGCTGTCATCCTTGCAATTCTGGTTGCCTTTCTGGGCTCTGTTCTTCTCATAGAAGGCTTTTTCAAAGATATCTGGGTCTTCCAGTTCTGTCTTGTTATAGCCAGCTGTCAGTACTCTCTTCTTAAGGTAAGCATTTGTCGCGTCTCGCCATAGAGGGCTCAGAGTTCAAGCACCTTTTTGTATGACCAAACCAAGACCACTTAGACACCTGGAAGTGCTAGAGGTACATTTGAAATTTTTTAGCTCCCATTGAAACTGCATCCCCCTGTTCTTCTGTTTTAAAGATACTTACCATTATCCTAAAGCTTATTTTATGTTGGAGCTTATTTAAGTTATGTACCCCCATACATAGACCATAACACAATACGCCTAACCCCAGGTGATTCTTGCCCATGGTAGAGTACTCCCTGCACGTTCCCTGGGAGACGGAGTCTCTGAGGTTTCCAACGTCCTCGGCCAGTTCCTTTCTGTTGTAATTTGAAGTTAGTCTTTATATTGACTTTTTTTCTTATAGCCCCAGACTAATAAATGCTCTTCTAGCAATTGAAATACATTCACAATAATAGTTATAGCCTTTGTAGAAATGGGCCCGCTGCGCTGAAACTTGGTGGAAATGCAATAACTTCTTACATTGCTTTGTGTTTCAGAGTGTGCAACCAGATTCTTCTTCCCCTAGACATGTAAGTGATTCCGTGTGTATGAGGAAAATAGATTGAGGGAGTATGTTTCATGTAACATTTAACAACATTCATTGTGAAGTCAATGCACCCAGGCACTCAATATATTTTATACTGTTGTACTGTTCCATAGTGTAACCATTGCACTGCCAGAGAGGCCTGGCCCCTCAAACAGCAAAAGGGGGAAAAAATAGTTGTGCTTTTTTAGGGTGAAGTCAGAAGCTGGATAAGTCTTATACACAACGTATAATATTCAGAGCGTATATTTTTCAGCGTGTTTACAGCTTCCTTACTTTTGCACACTTGGGCATAAGAGGGGGAGCATCTTTCAGACATTATGGTTAGGAGCCTGAAAGTAAGTCTGAATTGTATAGGGTTTTGTTACTGATCCTGAACACGATGTCTTGTTTACAGGGCCATAACCGGATCATAGCCTATAGTAGGCCTGTTTACTTCTGTGCCTGTTGTGGCCTTATTTGGTTACTGGATTATGGAAGCAAAAACATGTCTGCCACCAAATACAGGTTATATGGAATGGCCTTCACCAATCCTCTGCTCCTCATCTCAGCCAGGGATTTAGTCATTGGTGAGTGTCACTTGCTCTTTCAGTCTCGCTCTTTCAGTCTCGTTCTCTATGGTAATTATCTATTACTGTTATCTGTTCTGCTTCCAATCTGGGCTAAACAAACATGAAATCTTACTACAGCTCAACCCCCTTATAACGCTGTGCTTGGGGTCCAAAGAATCACATTGCGTTATAAGCGGATCGCGTTAGAAATAATGTATAATTTTATGCATTGTACAATAAAGTATTTAATAAGATACCAATAATCGTGTTGTAAAGTATTCATAAATCCGAAAATTAGGAGCCGCGCTTGCATTGCGTTATAAGCGGATTCGCGTTGTAACGGGGTTGAGCTGTACTTGCCATATGCATTGAGAAAAAGGCTTTGTATTGTATTTCAAGTGATTTAACCCGCTGCAGCTGGAGACTTTCAAAGTAATATTCTGCATTGCACATAAGTGTGAGACTTGAAGGTGGGATTCATGGCGGCTGTCATTTTTTCCCTCTTTTTGACCAGTTATTTCTCAGGAAAATTCCTGGTTCTTAATATATAATTTTCTTAAAGCGGCAGAGACTCCCGGTTTAGCTACATTTAACACATTTTGGTGGAGATTAATTGTTTGCTTTCAGGTCACTATTAGTGAGTGGCAAGAATGTTAAAAAAAAAAAGAAATAATTTAAATTAAGTAAAAGTATATATTTGTTTGCAACCTTAAAAGTGCAGATACACACACACACACACACGCACGCACACACGCACACACGCACACACGCGCACACACACACACACACACAATGCCAGCCTCTTATTTGAGGCAGTTGACAATCTTAAATTGTAAGCAAGATGTCTGAAGCCTCATGATGAGCTTTTTATTTGGGATGCATGTCAAATTTCTGCTTTAATCATCACTTTATGATTAAGTAATTCTATGTTGAAAATTAAGTGATATATTTCATTAAGCATGTGTGCAAGAGTAAAGGTACCTTTAATGTCAGGCGGTCACCTTTTTCGTACATTGCCACCTATAATGGTATTCCGTATCTGCTCCTTGGATTAAAATGTGATGGATAATAATAGCATGTTCTTGTATAGCACTGCTAGTTTTACGTAGTGCTTTACAGAGACATTTTACAGGCACAGGTCCCTGCCCCGTGGAGCTTACAATCTGTTTTTGATGCCTGGGGCACAAAGAGATAAAGTGACTTGCCCACGGTCACAAGGAGCCGACACCGGGAATTGAACCACTCGGTGCCAGTCGATGTCTTTGCTCACCGAGACGCTCCTTCTGTGTTAATCTTGTTATCCCATCCTCCTGATATCTCCTATCCCTACTCCCTAACTTGCATTCTGAAGAAAAACTGGAGCGCTATAGATTGTTAAATTGGCGCTTAGTAACTCGCGTTCCAATGACGTTCCAAAGAATGTTTGTTAAATTGGTACCATACTTGTCTCCTATGTAATTCGTTCCAAGGGAATTAAAATGTAAAATGTAACCGTAAAACTTGGATTTCCTGCAGGTTATATAGAAAAGCAAACACGGTTCAGGGACGGCCAACTCCAGACATCAAGGGCCACAAACAAGTCAGGTTTTCAGGATATCCCTGCTTCAGCACAGATGGCTCCATCACTGAGCCTCTGATTGAGCCACCTGAGCTGAAGCAGTGATATCCTGAAAACCTGACCTGTTTGTGGCCCTTGAAGACTGGAGTTGGCCGCCCATGGAATAGGTGAACAAGCCTGCAAGGAGGAAATTGTGATTATATATATATTTCCTGCGCTTTCTTTCCGCAGTATTCACGCTCTGTTTCCCAGTCGTGTTTTTTATCGGTCTCCTGCCTCAAGTGAACACATTTGTCATGTACCTGTGTGAACAGGTGGATATACACGTCTTTGGTGGCAACGGTGAGTGAGCTGCTTCCCATTGTGTCGCACTCTTCATGATACGGTGAAGATCTGTATGGTTTTTAAGGTTTTAAATGCAAGATTTTTACAAGTGCTTCCTTAAAGTGAATTAAAAATAGAAATGTTCTATCAAGAGTAAGATCTTCCATGTGTTTGATGGAAAAAATATTTCTGACCTGTCAAAAAAAATTAATGAACCCCTTTAGTGTTGGGTTGCTAGTTAAGGCATTAATGACGCATCTCATGGGAGTTACAAAGTAATATTATATGCAGAAACCCGTGTGTGTGTGTGTGTGTGTGTGTGTGTGTGTGTGTGTGTGTGTGTGTGTGTGTGTGTGTGTGTGTGTGTGTGTGTGTGTGTGTGTGTGTGTGTGTTATACATGTAGCGTCTTGAGGTCCAAACGGAGGGCCGAAACGTTGATCTGATGCAATAAATATTTTACTATTTGATGAAGCCCATGTGAGTGCCGTGTTATAAGTATAGTTAGTGCTGAATATCACCACATAACCCACCAGATTGTGTGTGGCTGTCTGTCTCTGTGTGTGTCTGTCTGTCTGTGTGTGTTTCTGTCTATCTCTCTGTCTGTCGTAGGTGGTAATGCCTTTTAATGAATCACAACATATCCATTGTTAAAGATTTTCGTGTGCATAAGCTTTTGAGACTGGAGGTCTCGTCATCGAATGTGTGTGCGTACACGTGTGATTGCATATAATATATTTTGTTATCGCATTTATTTAGATATGTAATGAGCCAGTTTGCGCTCTGTCCTTTAAGAAGTGCACAGAGGAATCCTTTGTATTTTTTAAATTATTTATAAATTACAAAGCCGAAGATGCAGCACTTTTTGGAAAGCTATAGGAATGTTTTTTGAGAGCGTATTTCCCACTTTACATGCACTATAAAAGCTTGATTTGTTTTATTTATTTGCAGCCACTACCAGCCTGCTGGCAGCACTTTACAGCTTTATCCGTAGCATTGTGGCAGTAGCTTTACTCTATGGACTGTGTTATGGTGCTCTCAAGGTGAGGAAATCTGCGAGTATTAAGTGCTTCAGCATGCTATCCCTTTTAGAAGAATGAATTGCATAATTATAGATTGCATATGTAGTGTGACAACCTTGTTAAAATCACAGTATACACTTCATGTAACATTGAGCAAGGCGCAGTCGGTTGAATTCTAAATTGTTCAGGATGCTGGTAATTTATTTTGCAGTTGCACTGCGTTATTCTGAGCTCTGGGAACCCACATGCTTGCCGCAGTATTTGCCTTTTAAAACTTCCCTATGCCGTGACCTGTCAGAGTCCTCCTCGGGTTGGGGAGAAACGTCATCAGGAGAAAGCATTGCAGCTCTCTATTGGCCCTAATGGATTTTAAACTGCCAGCAAATTAAAAAAATACTCCACACAAACCAGGGAAATTCTGGCGTTGAAAGCAGTGTGGATCAGATAGATCTTGGGTATATAAACAGTCAAACAAAAAAGTGGAGCACCAAATATTGCTGCTTAAAGATTAAAAAAAAAGCCTAACCGCGATATTATATTTAAAAATAATTGCAAGAATATACTTTTTCAAGGAATTCCAACCTCTATTCCCGTTTCTTGCAAACTCACATGAGAACTGTAATTTTATTAACTATCTTTGTGCATTAAATAATGAATAATGAACAGCTGATGCATTTCAAATTCTGCTACCGGGTCCTATTTCACCTTCAGTAACGTAAAACCTCAGGTTTTTACCTTCTCATTCGTCACCTTTTCAAGCCCAGCTTATTTCAGTCTGTATGCTGCTTATGAATGAATGCTTTGTATAGAATGTTCTCACTCTTGAATGAGATCTTTCATTAAAATGCCAATTTAATGTGTGTATACATACACATGTAATTGGTTTAATGGTGTGTTTACACCGATGTAGAAATTAAGATACAGGGGTATATTGTATCCCTACTGGTAATGTGTGTACTGTGTTTCTTTTCCAGTATCCCCACTGGTAATGTGTGTACTGTGTTTCTCTTCCAGTCTCCCCACTGGTAATGTGTGTACTGTGTTTCTCTTCCAGTGTCCCCACTGGTAATGTGTGTACTGTGTTTCTCTTCCAGTGTCCCCACTGGTAATGTGTGTACTGTGTTTCTCTTCCAGGATCCGTGGGATGCCCAACATATTCCTGTATTGTTCTCCATTTTCTGTGGTGTTTTAGTCGCCGTTTCCTACCATCTCAGCAGACAGAGCAGTGATCCCTCTGTCCTCATGTAAGTGGCTGATCTGAAAGCTTTGCCATAAGAGACATTTAACTCTTAATTCCCCAGATGTTTCCCAGAGTAATTGAATAGATCACAGTCATTGTATATACCACCGTGTGACCTGTGATAACCCTGGAATGCCATGGGCTGTTGTGGGTGGCATAAGGCCATTATATCTTATTGAATCTTATTCTACATATAAACCAGTGAAAACAATATTTTGTTTGTATGTTGGCCATCAATATGGAATAGTCAGAGCAGTGTCGTGTGTATCCTAATCGCATATCGTCCGCTAGTCCGTGACCAATAATGGTGGTGGGAGTTAAGATGTATTTGCTTTGGGTATGTTTAGAAATAGTCAGTTCACTGCTATAAGGCCAGGTCCCCGCTGGCTACTGCAGCGCCCGCTGTCTGACGCTGTAGGGACAAGAGCTGCCACACAATGGGGCCAGGCCCGCAGCGAGGGGGGGGCGCCGTGCGGCGAGTTTTTGAGGCACACATGAAAACTGATGGGAACTAGCGACGGAGCACTAGGTCACGCCCCCCGGCGGTTCAGCCAATGAGGGTGAACCTGCCGGGTGACGTCACGGCCGTGCCCCTGTCGCTCGCCAGTCACGCCCCCCCTGTCTTTCCCCCTGCAGCTCTCTGCAGACCGGGGAATTCGGTTGCATGCGCCGCCTGCAGCGCAGGCAGCGGGGCCGCAGCCTGAGGGTCTGCAGCACAGTAAAAAGCAATCCACTGTTATCTCTTATTTAGATTGTGCAAGCATTAACACAGAGATAGTGTTTGCACACCATTCATACTTTCACATTTTCCCCCCATCCCAGCTCATTGGTGCAATCAAAGATTTTTCTAAACACGGATGATAAAAATCCAGAGGACCCACTGTCAGAAGTGAAAGACCCTCTTCCAGAGAAACTGAGAAATTCTGTCGTAAGTTTTGCTGTGACCATTCCTTATGTAGTTATGTGAAGTCCACTTGGATTATTTTTTTTAAGGGTCATGACCCCTCCCCATAGAGATTACAGTTGAATAAAATTGACGTTTTCTGAGACACACAAACTAATTTGTTCAAGGTCAAGAGGAGCCAAGAGTAGAAATCAAACAAGGTTGACTCTTCATTATAGCAGTCTGTCCATCGGTTACAACCTTTTACAATGTTTTATATTATAACAGATACTTTACATTAGATCTGCTACATATCTGATATTTGTGCCGTGTACATTCACGTAAGCCATGGGTGCGCAAACCTTTTAAGTCGCGCCTCTTACCTGCTCTTCGGCATCTCTGTGGCGTCATGTGATGTTGCGTCACTATGGCAAAGCGTTGTCCTGAGAAGCGAGGCCACACCCTCTCCCCCAGCAATCAATTTAAATGTTGTGAGGAAGAGCGCACAGCATCCCCCTTAGAAAATTTGGAGGGGCACGCCCCCTAGTTTACACACCATGATCTAAGCAATCTTGTATTTTTGTTGGTTACTAGGTACCTTAATTAAATATGTTTTGTATCAAG
Source organism: Ascaphus truei (assembly GCF_040206685.1). Classification (NCBI taxonomy): domain Eukaryota; kingdom Metazoa; phylum Chordata; class Amphibia; order Anura; family Ascaphidae; genus Ascaphus; species Ascaphus truei. The sequence goes on from NC_134491.1 coordinate 30,004,020, forward strand.
TAGTTTCTTCCTTCTCAACATTGCTTATTTACACCACCTTCCTATGTTCCACTAGCACTAAAACACTAAACCGCTCCTGCTCATCTAGACGCGTATTTGCTTATAACCTCAACTCTCTGCTTCCTATTCATTTACTTATAAACTACAAAATTCTCCTCCTTTCTCTTTTAAGTCCCTCTGCTCTACATATCATGTATAGATAAATATAGATATCTATATATAGCGGTGCTAACACAGTCCTGATACCTCTACATAGAGATAGAGATATATCAACTCTGATCTCTTATACCCTCTACTTGTCTTTCTTTCATCCCATGGTTGTCTCATCTTTGCACTTTTTACCTCCTCCTCGTTCCATGTTTTACGGCTTTTTAATAATGCACTTATACACCTGCTCTCTGTAAGCCTCCCAACATACCCCATGGATTTTAAGTTCTCCGGGGCAGTGTCTCCCTTTGCCTTAAATAGTTATTTACCTGTTGCACTTATCCCCATTGTTTTGTAATTTATTTACCCTGTTTTGTAATTACGTGAAGCGCTGCAAACATTGTTGGCACTCTATAAATAAAATTATACAAAAATTAAAATTAGGACTATTTCTGTAAGCTATTCTATTTGAATACCTTACCCTGGAGCACTTTCCTGCCGGAGGGTGTTATTGCCATACCCTTCATATAAACCCTCTGACCAGTCTTAACATTTAGTAAATGCAGTGGTCATAATTAAAACCTCAGTTCCATATGACTTGGTGGCACAATTATCTGTTTAGAATTATATACATAAATATCGTCACATTCATGCATATCATTTATCTGTAAAAGCGGCTATTTCTGGCCGGCCAAATTATTTATTTATTTTGTGGGGGGGGGGGGATGGGGGTCCATATTGGACTACCTTTTTATTTGTCCAGTTGATTGTAAGTCGGTGAATTTCGTGTGCGCCATGATAAAAAGCTAGCCTGAGAAGTATGTAAAATGTGTAAGTAATATTAGAAGTAAACCTGTATTTCTCTGTCCTGTAGAATGAACGGCTGCAGTCTGACCTGGTAGTCTGCATAGTGATTGCTGTGTTGTACTTTGCGATTCATGTCAGCACGGTATTCACAGCATTGCAGGTAAATAGTTTGAGTGTTTCTATAATACAGTGGACACCACCCAATGTTTTAACATTTGAAAACGGCTTTTTTTGCCTCCTCAGTCAAACGACTCGGGCTATAACTGGGTCCTTAGATCCGCTTTGTGTCCAGTTACTGTGCGCAGGCATCGCTAGAAACGAGGATTATTGGGGTTTTTTGCTGGTAAACCCATTTTAGATGCTAAACTGAGCCATTGTTTGCTCATTTGGGCAAGCTCCGGTGTGAATAGGATGAGGTTATGGTGTCGGCTTTGTGACTTTTTTTTTTTTACTCACTATGCACTTACCACACTAATGCTGTGGAATACCTATAAACAATATATGGAAAACTGCATTGTATTAATGCAATATAATAATACTACGTCAGTGACTAAAACTAGCAATGCATTGCATCCAATATCTCACCCATGAAATGTATAAAGCAGTAATAACAACGAGTTAATTGAATTGAATGTGAGCCAATTCATTAAATAATACATAGTAGTGGCTAATGAAATATTCAATTTTGTTTTATTTAACTTTGTTAAAAGCAGCAATCCCTTTCCAACAGGGTATAATTTTTATTTTTAAATTGCTGAACCATGTGGTCCTTTGGTGCTGTTTTGTGGGTCCCTCCAACCTCTGGGGACCCTCATATATATGTAGTTGTGGTTTTTTGAGTGCAAACTACTAATCTAATTTTTTTTTACATAACTTTGAAGCGTGAAGATGAACTGCTATTCTTAAACCTCAGAAAGGGCAGATATATTGGTGCATTCACTGCAATTTTTCTTTGTTTTTCAGCCTGTTCTGAGCTACGTTCTCTACGCATTAGTCGGTTCAGTTGGATTCCTAACGCACTACGTCCTACCACAAGTACGCAAGCAGCTTCCCTGGCACTGCTTCTCTCACCCGCTGCTAAAAACAAAGGAATATTATCAATTTGAAGTCCGAAGTACGTAGTTGGATTATATTGTTCATGTATGCAAGGGTTTACCATGAAACACTACACGTGGTAGGTTAGGAACTACCGTATAGCACATTGTGTAGCAGATCATCCCGTTCCTGAGGCTGATAAAAAAAAATAAACAAAATTAACAAAATAAAAAAATTGTTTTTAAAAGCAGTCAGACCATCGCTCACTGAAAAGCTTGTGTAATTCTTTGTACTAATCCATGAAGTAGCAAGGGTGATGAATACAGAATCTAAATAATGAAATCTCTTGAGTTGAGCCTCAAGGTAATGTTTACATTTTAATTGGGTGAGCTGCTCATCCTACATTTATAGCTATGTTTATCCAGAGGAAAAAAAACGGGGTTAAAGGTAAATCCTTTAAAATTATGCTTTTATTATATTTTATACCTCTTTTCATGTTGGTAGTTAATGGACAATTCAAGCTGCGTTCGCTTTTAGTTAAAGCAAAGTTCGTCTTTCTTTCCACCTGTCGTAATTCCAATAGATGTGTGTAAGAGCTCGGTAATAAAGCATCAGGTTTCAGATCACATGGCTTCCTCCGAGGGAGCCGGATTTGAGGACTTTTGGGAGAATGTTAAATGCAGGTGCCAGTTTCCCTTGGCGTTCCCGAATGTCCTGCACGGTAATGCTTCGATTCTATTAAAAAAAGAAAATAATTTATAGTTATGCAACTATTAAAGACGGTACTTCTCTACTATGTGGCTAGTGCAATAAATAATCTGCCTTTTATTTTCAAGTGAAAGCACCATTTATGTGCTTCCTGTAGGTAATTGGGACACCTGTGTGTTTATTTCCAAATGTGTTTCGAATATACTATAACGCAGGCATATGGGAGGGAACTCGGGCTGATTTGTTTCTTTTGGTAGATGCTGCTCACATGATGTGGTTCGAGAAGGCTCACGTGTGGCTGCTTTTTGTGGAGAAGAACGTTATCTACCCATTGGTAGTTCTCAATGAGCTCAGCAATGGTGCCAAGGATATAGCAAGCCCTAAAAAGCTGGATGCAGAGTAAGTTCTGCCTTGTATGGAGAGAGAATCATGCCCAGATTATTGGTCTCTGACACCCCTGAGCCTCGGCAGTATGTTACCCATAGCATTGCGCTATACTTTGCCTGCTTCTCTGGATTTGTATGCTCCAGCTTTCATAGGAACTTGTTCACTTTATTTAAAGATTTTTTTTTTTCTAAAGTGCTGCATTTCACAAGATAATCTTAATTTACAGTTAAAGAAATTAGCAGTAGCTGATATACCTCTTCTCAGGTTCATCAGCCACTACAGGTTTCAGGACTCCAAAAGAATTTGCACACATGCAAGTGCACTTAATTGGTATAGGAATACAATATTGAACCCAAAAAGTATCTGGCTCAGATCAGCGGAGAAATTTGAGAGCAACTTGGTTAATTTATAGCCATTTATCCATGAAATGGGAACATGAGATTTATAAGCAAGTTAAAATGTTTAGTGCTGGCACATATACCAGATGATAAGGTTATGGTAGGTAAAGTAGTCTAATTTTTATACACAGTAAATATATAATGAAGGCAATGCACATGCAAATGAATGCACAAAGTATGTCACATTTTTGTTTCCGACATGTCAATAGGAGTCTTCCTAAAGCTTCTGCTAAATACAAGATACAACTTTGTCTTGTCAGCATGGTCTCTGCACTGAGGCGGTGCCTTAGTATGGCCCAAACCATACAGATCTAACAATCCTTCCCCAGAACATCAATGAAATCATCAGGAGCACTTCTGTCTTTAGGGGCGCATTCCCATTTAGAGAGTGTGTGTATATATCTATATATAGATTATCTATATCTATATCGTACTTTACAGGTATGAGAGATTATAACAATATTTTGCTGGTAATCTGATTTTAAAAAGCAATTTCACATTTCAAAGCAGGTTAATGTGTGAAATGCACCAGAATCTGATGGACATCCTTTTTTTTTTTCCCCACTCCTTTGTGGCAGGATTGGTGCATTATTTATCACCATTGCCGGTATGAAACTGCTGAGGTCTTCCTATAGTAGCCCCATCTGCCAATATGCCACGGTCATCTTCACGGTCCTCTTCTTCACCTTTGACTACAAGGAATGCTCAGAAAAACTGCTGCTAGACTTGTTCTTTATGTCTATCCTCTTCAGCAAGGTACTGTATATGCAACACACTGTTACAAGTACATACAATAAAATTACAAAGGATAAAACCTTTAGGGTTACGTCCTCTTTGGGTTCAGAAAACATCCTATTTGTGCCTTGTGGTGTATTTTTCCCCCCTCGATTTTCCTTTGTAATTTTTGAAGAAAAGGCTTGAGGCAACAGAGTAAAAAGTATGTTTAAACCAGTTGTTGCTGCACATAAAGTGCATGCAAAGTGAGTTTGTGTGAAGATATATTTGTTTGTTTCCCTTGAGATGCAGACTGTGGGCATGGAGTCTGGAGCTAGGTTCTTAAGATTCAGTGCCAATAACACTAGATCTGTTCCTTCTCCCTTGGGAATGGCTGTTTAAATAGAACAGAGAATGATAAAGCTGCACACCAGTAGATAAATGATAATACTTGCAACAACCGGTGCTCCTGGTTCAGGGACAACTGCCAATGGATCCTAAGATAGTGAAAAATTGATGATCCAGGGCACGATGCGGATTTTCAAAAAGATTTACTAAATCCAAATAGCACCAAATACTACTTGGTGCTATTTGATTTATTAAATCTTTTTGAAAATCCGCATTGTGCCCTGGATCATCAATTTTTCACTGTTTAAATAGGCATATATTTGACTTGCAGTGGTTCTTGTCATACCTCCGTGCCAGTGGATTCCTACGTATATAAAAGCTTGGTCTTATCAGAGAACTTTTGCATGAGTTTCTTTCATTAATTGTTCTATCTTTGTTTCAGCTTTGGGAACTGTTTTACAAGTTGCGCTTCGTCTACACCTACATCGCCCCGTGGCAGATCACATGGGGATCAGCATTCCATGCCTTTGCACAGCCTTTTGCTGTGCCTCGTATCCATTATGAAAAGAAGATTAACAAATGACTGATTTAAACCTTCTTTAAAAAAAAAAAGAAAAAAAATTGTGACCACAGCAGTAACACTGCTTCTCTATGTCGGTTTCCTCGTGAACATGACCACCATCTTAACCAAGGGAGACTGATGTGACCTTTAAATTTTAAAAACTTAGATAAATTACACACATTTAGCAAATATACCTTTAAAAAAAGTTTTTCCTTGGGGTAAATGCTTGTTAGAGCACAGAATGAATTCCTTATGGCTTTGGACTTTCAGTGTATAGTAAGCAGTGTAATCAGACAAATTATCGCAACAATGCGAATGCAGAAGCAGAGTCAATAAGCTGAGAAAATGGGAAACCTGTGCCAGAGATTGCATTCACTGGCCGTGACCCTTCTCACCACAGGTGGAACGTTCCCAGTACACCTGGGTCCTAATGAGTAAAAGAATAAGCAATGCAATGACTAGCACAATAAAACCATGTTATTTTTAATGTATTGTCGTTTTATATATAATCAAATGGTATAAAGTATTACCAACTTTTTTCCCGATCTTATTAGTGTTCTAGTGACCATGTTGCTGGTACTTACACGTGCCAGATAACAGTTTATATCTTGTACTGTGGATTCACATTTGTGGCAAAATCGATTTGCTTTGTGTTTTTCAACCAAGGACGGTGTCCCTTAAAGGTGCCACGCACAAGAGTTCTCCCTGAGAAGATCTGAGGGGACTGCATGTAAAGTTGCAATATTGGAATATGCTATGACCATTAAATACACTGTCATAATGATAACAATTGCATTGTAATTGCATTGTTAATTTAACACTTGGCAGTAATCGGGTTGTTAGGAGATAACGATTGATTACCGCTAGGAAAGAATCACTTAAATAGTGGGATTTCTTGTGCATGGAAAGGGTCAAGAAACATTGTTGTAGGTCATAGTAAAGCTAAGGGCGCCATAATAACTCTTAGGTGCACATTTCTGGGATTCCTAATCCACTTCAAATTAAGATTCATTCTGAATACACTAGGTTTCTCTCTGTTTTGACATGTAATGTCTACTTCCTTAACCAGCTGGCTCTTCAGATTCTGCAATGCTATTTGTCCAGGCACTTGTGTCTGCTTTCTTTTCCACTCCCTTGAACCCGTTTCTTGGGAGTGCGATATTCATCACATCTTACGTGCGGCCCGTGAAGTTCTGGGAGAGAGACTACAAGTAAGTGCCCCAGAGTCAATACTTTGCCTGTCTTGTAATTTGCATGTTGGACATGCTGCATGGAGGCATTATGCTTTATGTGGTTTATAAACTCAAGACAGCAGCATGTTTGTCCCTTAAAAAAAAAAACGCCTGTACTTTAAAGCGGTATTACACGGCAATGTAAAGTACATCTCTGCAGCGCCAATATTATAGTATCCAAGAGCTGCACTTTTGATGTGCATTAGGAATATTGCTTGATTTTTCCGCTCCCCCTCCCCCCCAACTATTACAACCTATATATTGCTTTTGATGTCCAATTTTGTAACGAGTCTTATGTTTAATTTGGTTTTGGTTTTGAGGGTATCACGAAATGATTGCTTTGGTATATTTTCTCTAACACAATCCACTTCAAATGTGACCTTACGCTTTGTCTTTGAGCTCCTCCTTTCTTGCACTGCAGTACACAGGAATTATTTTTGTACAGTCTTGTCACACTTGTTGCATATACAGTTAAAGGTTCTTCTGTGCTATGTATGCAATCATAGATCATGTGCAAATTGTGGCACAGTATTTTGTCTGTGAACAGGTTATTACGATTGCTTTTTTATTTTTTTAACCATTTTTTTTTGTTTTGTTTTCTGCTTTAGCACAAAGCGTGTTGACCACTCAAACACAAGATTGGCCTCTCAGCTTGATAGAAATCCAGGTTCTTATTCATTTATTGCTTATGCCTTTTAATTGTTTGACATATCGTGGTCTGTATTTTCTTATTTTGTATCTCATGACATGTTTATCCCAAGGAATTGGTCTCATTGTTCGTTTGTGCTGCTACGTTCTGTTTTGTTTTAGAATCAGTGTTTCCCAACCAGAGGGATCGGTACACCTAGGGGGCCGTAAAAATAAAAATCTGCAATGGTGGATCCTAGGTCGTATACTGGGTTCCTGAGCCCGTGTGGGGACTGCGCACTTAGTAAGGCCACAAGCTGCTTCTTTGCGTGGGTGGCATAGCTCTCAATTACAGCAGGAGATTCCCAAGTCACTCCTCGCAATGCTTTGCATGCACCTTGGCAAGTCATTGTGGGGCGTGACTTTGGAAGCTCCCATGGCAATGTACAGCTGTACCGCCCATGCTTCCTGCACAAACTGAAGTGCAGTTTGGGGCCTTATTAAGCGTACGTTTTCCCACGAGCTCAGGACTACACTGTCTGGGATCGGGTAAATCGTTATGTTAGCAATAGTCTGGGTGGGCAATAATATTTCTTGCTATGGGATTTGCGCAACAAATATTTTTCAAGGGGAAGGTGCACAATGTAAAAAAGGTTGAACCACAGCTGTAGAGAATGTGTTCTTTAGCTTGGTTTCAATATATGCTTGTAATAAACTTTTATTTCTCCATGATGTGTTGGAAAACCGCTTGATCATAAAGTTTGCTAAAGACAAACTCCTTACTGTTGCATTTACCTTCTGATACGTAGATGTTATGGTATTCCAAGTATATACCGTAGCTTCAATTTCGTTTTGTGTATATCTGCCTCTCCAGATTGGAATCAGTGACACCCTGCGACCTGTACTGTACTTAACAAAGTGCCAGAAGAACATGGGGGGTGTCAAGGTTCTGGACAAAACACCAATAGGAGGCGCCCTGAAATCATCCATTTGATAGTTATAAATGAGATTAGACCAGGGGTAGCAAACTGCAGTACTCAAGGGCCACAAAACTGGTCCGGTTTTAAGGATGTCCTTGCTTCAGCACAGGTGACTAAATCAGTGACAGCCACCTGTGCTGAAGCAGGGATATCCTTAAAACCAGACCTATTGGTGGCCCTTGAAGATTGGAGTTGGCCATACCTGGATTAGAACATAGTATATAAATGGATCGGCTTTATCCCAGACTTTTATAACGTATTATACGAGGAGGCTGATAGATTCATGGTTCACTACAAGAGTAGCAGGATGTAGCCAATAAAGAAGAAAATTAATTTTATTAACTGTATGGACAACTCATTATTCACAGATTCACAAGTTATATCAATAGAGTTTTAAAGCAGTTTTATTTCTCCAACATTGCAATTTGCTGCATCATTGCTGATAGTGTATGATTAGGTTAAAAATCAAGAACATAATAATGATTTGTGCAAAAAGAACATTAAATTGTAACTGTTTAAGTAAAAGTTACTGAGCAATTTGAAATGTATGTTTAATGCTTAATTCAAATGTCTTGGTGCCACACCTCGGGTCGGTTAGTTTTATTCTATGTAAATGTTGCCTCACAATGTAAGCTTTTGGTTATTGTGCTTCTTTAGGGTCAGATGACAACAACCTGAATTCCATATTTTATGAGCACCTAACCCGCTCTCTCCAGCACAGCCTGTGTGGAGACCTGTTGCTTGGACGATGGGGAAATTACAATACTGGAGACTGCTTCATCCTCGCCTCAGATTATCTCAATGCCCTGGTGCACCTTATTGAAATAGGCAACGGTCTGATCACCTTCCAGCTGAGAGGACTGGAGTTCAGAGGTAACTAGACCCACCTCTTGAATGTGTTTGCTTGTGTTCAGCAATCACTCCCATAGTCAGTGTTTGTATCATCTGATGGTAACTGCACTATGCCCATAGTGATACTTCATCATAACAGCAAAGGGGTTAAAATAACTATCTGGAGGCGGGTACAACCAGCTAGCGAGAAACCCCAGTGGAGGGAACTCTAGAGTCTAGAGAGAGTTGGTCCCCGGTCCTGCTGGGGATCTGGGTTGTAGAATCCACAGTGCACTGGGCACGGGAGAGTACTTGGCCCACTTCACCGACTCCCCCGCCACATGCCCCTTTGGTGGCGAACGGGAGTCGATGTATCATATTTATTTTGTGTGCGCCAGACTGCAACCCTTCAGGTCTTATCCACCTTCAGGTGCCTTCTCCTGCAGTTCTGGCTGCACTTTTCCCTACACCTCTTTATTTATGGGTTCCCAGTTGGATAACACCAACGAGTAAGTTTGTTCCTCTGCCGGCCAATCAGTTTAAAGCCGGTAGAAAATAGGCTGTTAAAAGAATGCAGGGTATATAACAAATTGACAAAAACTGCAGTTCTGTTTACGCTACTGAACGTACTGTACAGGTGCGCTTCATGCGTGTACATGTTCTTTAAGCATTGCAAAATGACATGCATTTTTTTTAGGGAGTCTCATAGTTGAACGCACTACAAATATGATTAAACTTATGCCTATGAAGCACCTCTGTTCTGTACACATGTATTTGCTATAGATGACTAAAGTTTTTCTGCTATATAACAACCTAAAAGCTGCCAGTCAGTTAATATGTTATGTTTGGTCAAACATACAGATAACCATTTCATACTCTAGTTTCTTTTAGTTTTGACATTTCATTAGTTGGACAGAAAAGTTAATAACTACTCTTTTGGCTTTAACAACGGAAATCCACATTTCAAAAATGATTTGGACCAGGTTCTGGGGCCTTTTCATGGACCCATGAGAGAGTGAGAGAGTTACCTGTAAATAGAACTAGTACTGAAGCTTTTACAATTTCACACTTCAGATAAATAAAACTTTGGCTCTTGTTAGCTCATGTAACACAATCAAGATTTTTTTCTGTTCAAGTGAAAGATTGCATTTTGCAAAATCTGTTTTTGTGGATGAGTGATATGGTTAATGGGAAAGCCAGCAGGACACGGAGTTGTATATTTAATGGTTTTGGAAGCAGAGAGTTACTGATGCCACTTATTTTTAGACCATTGCCAAGACCACACCTAGAGTACAGAGTTCAGTTTATCTCCAACAAAGAATTGATGCTACTAAATTGGTGCATCGTCTACATCAGGGGTGCGCAAAATTTTTTTGCGGTGCCCTCCCTTCCTTTTTTTTTCCCCTCTGGATCGTCATGTGATGTCGCCGATTAACCCTGCGGTGTCGTTTGACTCCGCGTTTTCATGGTGACGCATCACCAGAAGCCGCCAGAGAGCAGGTAAGAGGCATAAAGAGGCCTCGTGCTCTTCCTGGCATTTTATTTAAATGTTGTGGGGCCTCGAAGTGCCGCACCCGACCCCCCTCCCCCCCTCAGAAAATTTGCGGTATGCCCCCCAGTTTGCGCACCCCTGGTCTACTTCAACAAACTTGCCAGGAAAGTCTAAAGGACAAGCTTGGAGGGAGAAAAAGACTGATAGAAATGTTCAAAGATATATCAAGAATACAGCAGGAGAAGCATATTTCGGAGAATGAGAAGTGCTTGAACAGGTCATGCTCTTAAACTGGATGGTGAGCGACTGATGTGAGACGTATTTCTTTATGGAAAGGGTGGTAGATAAATGAAATGGCATCCCAATAGGGGTTGGTAGAGGCTAATATAGTATGGGAATTACAAAATGTTGGGAGACACAATGGCATCCTAAATAAAGCAATTGATCTAATAGTATGTTTCATCCGATAGAATGGGCATATTAGGTGGGCGAAGTTATATCTTCTGTCAATTTCTGTTCTCCAACAGGTTTTACATAGAATTTGACAGCAGAAAAGGACCACTTGGGCCACCTAGTTTGCCCATGTTGCCATCTGTTGCAAAACCTCAGACAACATTTAAAGCTGCAGATCAAGCTGCTGTTTTTAATATATATATATATATATATATATCCCATTCAATATGTGCACACTGACAAGTGATTAGTTACAGTAAGCCGCAGACCGATCCGTTCTCCTGTGATCGATCACTTTCTCAGGGTTATTTAATTCAGTTCTTGCACAGCATTTTGGGCAATGTAGTTCCTAGAATGATTGACTGGCAGTTACTAGATACAATTGGTGCACTGCAAGAGAGAGGGCGGGGCTCAAGAGCCAGAGCCTATCAGAAGGGGAAGGGGGCTGTCATTATGGAAATGCTTCCTACATTAGAAACATTAATAAATGTCTTAAACATTCTTTTTATTATTTATTTTTAAATGCTACAAGTATTTTCTCATAGGACAGAACTGATTTATTAAAACACACATGTAGGATATTGCTGGAACTACTGCTTTAATTCTTGTTTTTTTTTATATATTTAGGCTAGCATTGTGTACTCTAATCCGTTTTGAATTCCCTCACTGTATTAGCCTCTCTAACCGCTGGTATTTCACAAATCCACCACCCTTTCCATATAAATTCAGCGCATGACCTCTTCATCTAGCACTTCTTTCACTGAAATATGCTTGCCTCATGTACATTGTTTAAACTCTTGATATATTTGCAATTTTCTATCTCATGTCTGCCCCTTCTCTCTTCCCACCTGTACATGTTGCGGTCTTTTATTCTTTCCTTTCATCATGTAGACTGCATCATTTTAGTAGCCCTTTGTACAACCTATAGTTTTATTAAATGTCCTTCTAGATATAAGGTTTCTAGGACCGAACACTATTGTAGGCGAGACCTTACCAATGATCTATAAAGTAGCATTACTACCTTTTTTTTCTGCTGCTATTTATGTATCCCTTTTCATTTAATGATTGTATTCATCCCTTATTTCTTCACAAACAGGCACATACTGCCAGCAGCGGGAGGTAGAGGCCATCACCGAGGGCGTGGAGGAGGATGAAGGTTTTTGTTGCTGTGAGCCTGGCCATGTACCACACATGCTGTCTTTCAATGCGGCCTTTGGTCAGCGCTGGCTGGCATGGGAAGTCTTAGTTACAAAATATGTCCTAGAGGGTTATAGCATCACAGACAACAGCGCAGCCTCTATGCTGCAAGTGTTTGACCTGCGGAGAATCCTCACCACATATTATGTCAAGGTATAAAATAAATGTTTCACTATTTGAAAAGCTGTATATAGCTGAGGAAAGGAAACGAGAAGCCATTACAATTCCTGAATGTCAATCTTGTTTGAAAACGGCTTTTGTGCGTCCAGCTCTTAAAATGTGCGATTCATCTGAAACCGTGCAAAACAAATCCGACTCAGTCCGAAGCTCAGATCAGATGCAGTTTGCCTCACTTCAAGCTCTACTCTTAGTAGGGAGTAAGGGGGATTCAATTCTGTCTTTTTTTTTTTTTTTTTTTGTCCTTGAAATTTTTTAAGAATTATTTTCTGTACGCATTCATGGTTTTCATTAATGTATGCATCCATTAGAGGAACATGACATTTTAAATTGTAATTGAAGCTTGACTTGCAGGAAGATGTTGTTCATTGTCATATTTTAAGTCCACCTTAAATAACTTTGGTCTTTTTAAAAAGGCTGTGTTTCATGAATAAGGGAAACAAGTGGCAACAGCCAATGATCAATTTTATGCTGAAAGAACAAAACCGGACAGCTGGAATATTTTATGCTGAGAAAGTAGAAGCGAGTGTTAAAGTGCTAGTTTGAGGTTTTCGTTTGAAAATGGGAGTGAAGGCATAATAGAAGTAATGGTAGGTGTAAAGCAAGGGTGGCCCACTCATCCTCAAGGGCCACCAACAGATCAGGTTTTAAGGATATCCCTGCTTCAGCACAGGTGGCTCAATCCATGACAGCCACTGATTGAGTCACCTGTGCTGAAGGAGGGATATCTTTGGAACCTGACTTCTTGGTGGCCCTTGAGGATTGGAGTTGTCCACTTCTGTTTTTTAAAGGTAGATGTTTGAGGGAAAGGAGGGGCAGAACTTTGATCAGAAATAGAAAATCTGACACAGATACAGGAATGATCAAAGGTAAACACGCATGCAAACAAGGACTCTTGTTCCTTGAAGACGTATGGAATGGAATTGGTCTGTAGTGATAACTGAACTCGACAGACGTTACTAAAAGAATATTCTTTGCTGTAGTTCAAATAACTCGATGATTTTTAATGTGATTTTTCCTCCTATTCTTCTTTCGTCTCTAATTTGAGTTTAAATTAGTTTTTAAATTTAAGCTAGTTTTTAAGATACTGCTAAATAATATAAGCTAGGAAGCACTTCCTTTGTAAATATTCTGCATAGTGCTATATTATAAGGATGAAACAGATTACATACTGCAGGGCTCACGATTAGCTTTTTACAATTGGTAAACGCCTTTATTTGTAGGGTTTAAAAAAAAATATTTTGCGTATTCTGTTTTTTCTTTTAGAAATGCAATTAAATGCTATTTGAGAGCAAGGTCATGTGAAAAATGCTTTCCTCTAGTTTAGAGGCGGTGCAAACATTTGTAGAACAGGATAATCGATGAAGCAAACAACTAAAGATGGGCTCAATATATGATTTAACATAATTTGCTTGGAGTAACTTTGTGTGTTTACCCTCATTTAGGGTATTATCTACTACGTGACGGCTTCTCCTAAGCTGGAGGAGTGGTTGGCAAATGAGACTATGCAGGAAGGCCTCAGACCATGTTCTGATCACTGCTATGTGGATGTAGATCCTACGTTCAACCCAAATATTGATGAAGACTATGACCTTCGCTTGGCTGGAATCTCACGGGAGAGCTTCTGTTTAAATTACCTCAACTGGATCAAGTATTGCTCCTCCCGAAGAGAGAAGGTGAGCGGGAATTATAAAGTCACTCTTGTATTGCTGTATGTAGCAAACAATCTGGTCAGCAAGTCCTCTTTTAACAGTGGTTTATACCATGCATTGTCATGTTGACATGATTTATTCCTTTGTACATTGAATCGATTTATCCATATAAAGACTCAGCCCTACATTTTGCTCTTCCCCCCCCCACTCACAAAACATTCTAACCACTTATTATATTTTACTACTTTCCAGTTCTTGTTTACAATTAGTAGTAACTCATTTAATCAAATGAACGTCTGTTTTTACTTCTGATATATACAGTATATATATCTATATCCACACTCACACACGTACACACACGTACACACACGTACACACACGTACACACACGTACACACACGTACACACACACGTACACACACAAGTACACACACACGTACACACACGTACACACACACACACACACACACACACATACACACACATACACACATACACTGTGCAATGCAGCAAGCATAAGCTTATAGGTGCCCATGTTAAAATGGATTTGAAGCAGAAGGTGGCACTGTCTTCTCATTTGCATGTCATTTCCCAGAATCCCTTCCTGCAGTGGAAACACTGTAAGCTGGGCGATAATGGTGAAAGGCGGGGTTGCAGACCTGTCTAAGACATGCAAATGAGCATACAATAATCTTTCCATTTGCTACATATGTATTTATTTTTTATTAAAAAGTGAGGCTTAAAGGTCTTTGATTTGATTCCAGTTTCGTTTTTATACATTCCGTGTATTTCAAATTAATAATTATTTCTTTCTTGTTTAAGCCCCTTGATGCAGAGAAGGATTCTGCTTTGGTTAACCTTTGTTATGGTCTCTGTATTCTGGGAAGACGAGCCCTGGGAACAGCTTCTCATCACATGTCCAGGTAAGGTTTTTTGTTCAATTTATTACCCTGTGGTTGCTATAGAGCAATGGTATACAACCTTAATTTTTTTCCTCTCAGGACACCCTTAATCACGCTGCTCAGTTGCTAAGGCAACCCTATAACAGTCTGTCACAGAGGCCGATGAGCCATACCTCTACTGCCCATGCTGCTTCCTCCTCTGCTTGGCCACACCCCCAGGCTCCTGATTTGCTGCTGGTTAATGCAGCCAATCAGGATGAAGGAAACTGCCCAGCCCCCTTGCAGCTGCCCTGCTTTCTCCCGGTTCTGGGAGATGGGGAAATCCTGTGGCCCCTTTTGATCCTCTCACGAAACCCCAGGGTGCCGCAGAACCCCGGTTGGGAAACACTACTCTAAAAGATATCTTTATGACCCTGTCCATGTTCTGCTTTTAAATAACCATTGTCCCTTCCAACATTCCTTTCGCATTACCTCTGCTTGTACCTCGGTGAAATTATACAAATTCTGTTTGTGATTTAGCAACTTGATACCACATAAGTTATAATGCCAAATGGAGTTTAAATCACAGGAGTCATTCTACAACCATGTTTTCACTGAACATAAGCAAGAAACATAGCTACTTGTAGTGTGGACATTGCTTTATACCAGGTCTGCACAACGCCAGTCCTCGAGGGCCGCAAACAGGCCAGGTTTTCAGGATATCCCTACTTAAGCACAGCTGGCTCAATTAGTGGCTCGGTCATACTGAGCCACTAATTGAGCCAGCTGTGCTGAAGGGATATCCTGAAAACCTGGCCTGTTTGCGGCCCTCGAGGACTGGAGTTGTGCAGACCTGCATTATACTGTGTGGATCATAACAATGTCACATTACCAATAATGGCATTTGAAGTTTTAACAAACTTGCAAGTTCCTGGCGTTGTCGCGATATGGGGTTCTGGGCTCCTTGCTATTTCAAATGTTTTTATTTTAACCTTTATACATTGTACAGCAATTTGGAGTCCTTCCTGTACGGTCTGCACGCCTTGTTTAAAGGAGATTTCCGCATCTCCTCCATCCGAGACGAATGGATTTTTGCTGACATGGAATTGCTAAGAAAAGTGGTAGTTCCTGGTATACGTATGTCCCTAAAACTTCATCAGGTATAGTATGTTATACATAGCTACGTAGTGGATGAGGTTGAAAAAAGACACATTCAACCTATATTACATGTAGACGACGGATACTTATCCTATATTTGAAAATTGAATAGTTATTAGTTCCTGGGGCCTCTGTAACCGCCGCACACCCCCAGTTTGCGCACCCCCAGTTTGCGCACCCCCAGTTTGCGCACCCCCAGTTTGCGCACCCCCAGTTTGCGCACCCCCAGTTTGCGCACCCCCAGTTTGCGCACCCCCAGTTTGCGCACCCCCAGTTTGCGCACCCCCAGTTTGCACACCCCCAGTTTGCACACCCCCAGTTTGCACACCCCTGCTATAGAACGTATATTGGTAAGCCAACCGCAATTCCAGAACTTTCAATGACTCCAAGTACAGTCCTTATGTAAAATACCTTGCCTGAACCCCCTTTTTTACAGGAGGGGGCCAGGGGACATTTCAAGAATCCCGGCAGTCCCCAGAGCTGAAAATATTGAGGTTCAGCTCTGAGGACCCCAGGGTTCCCGAAATACTCTGTTTGCCATGTTAAAAATAAATAAACAGCCGGTATTGTTGCTTTAAAAGATGTTTCATCTGTCAGAAGATGCAAGGTGGTTATTTCAGTTGTCTCCAACACTGAATTCCAATCGCCTCTTAATTAGTAGCAAAACATATATATATTTAACAACTTGTGACTATATTAGTTGCAGGCAAGTAGTATCTTTTGTTTAACATTCAGTAGGTGAACGTACTTTGACAGCCTTCATTTAACATGGCTGTGATTCCCAATAGTGTTCCAGGTGTCTCCACCACGAGGTTTGCCAAAAAATGTAATGGTGTATCCCAGGCAGTATTGTGGGTTCCTGAGCCCGTGGGGGGACTGCGCACGTTGACCCCAACCGGCACCTTAGTGTGGGTGTGAGATCGGTCACACAATTGTTAGCAATGGTCTAATGAGCTGTATTAACACATTTTCTAGCGGGGGTTCACAGTGTTAAAAAGTTTGGGAGCCACATGGGCTATTAAAATGTGAGTCTTTATGGGCACAGGTGTGACTATAACATATACCCTTATTGTGCCATACACCTCTAATAGGTGTGACTGTAACATATATATACCATTATTGTGCCATACACCTCTAATGTGACTATAACACAGGCCTGCACAACTCCAGTCCTCGAGGGCTGCAAACAGGCCAGGTTTTCAGGATATCCCTACTTCAGCACAGCTGGCTCAATTAGTAGCTCAGTATGACTGAGCCACTAATTAAGCCAGCTGTGCTGAAGTATTGATATCCTGAAAACCTGACCTGTTTGCGGCCCTCGAGGACTGGAGTTGTGCATGCCTGCTTTAACATATACCCTTATTGTGCCATACACCTCTAATAGGTGTGACAATAACATATCCTTATTGTGCCATACACCTCTAATAGGTGTGACTGTAACATATATAACCTTATTGTGCCACACACCTCTAATAGGTGTGACTGTAACATATCCTTATTGTGCCATACACCTCTAATAGGTGTGACTGTAACATATACACTTATTGTGCCATACACCTCTAATACGTGTGACTGTAACATATATACCCTTATTGTGCCATACATCTCTAATGTGGGACTATAATATATATCCTTATTGTGCCATACACCTCTAATAGGTTTTATTACAGATTTCAAATCCTAGTTATGACAGACGTGAAAAAGGCACGAGTAGTCTTGAAATCTGTTATTCACAGTTTGCTGCTCAATTCTGAAGGGAATAAACATATTGGGCCAAATACTGAAGCATACATTATACCTTCAGGGTAGCTAGACAAAACCTTAAATAAAGGCAATCTATTGTGTTTATTCAATACATTTTTTCTTTCATAATATATTTGAATTGGCATTTTTTAGATAGATTTTCATATATTTCAGTCCTTTGTCAATTACATAACAAAACAATATTTTAATAGTACAACAAAATTTCTGGCAGATAAGTGAATGCACCTTTTTAAATGTCTTCATTCCCTAAACTGTGTACCACTTCTATGTATCCAGGATCACTTCACATCCCCAGATGAGTATGATGACCCTGCAGTCTTGTATGAAGCCATCATGTCGCATGAACAGAACCTGGTAATAGCACATGAAGGGGATCCAGCGTGGAGGAGCGCGGTCCTTTCAAATGCACCCTCGCTGCTCGCTCTCCGCCATGTCATGGATGATGGCACCAACGAATACAAAATCATCATGTTAAATAAGCGCTATCTGAGTTTCCGAGTCATTAAGGTGAGCATCGTCCTGGCTCTAGAGCAGTTTTTTTTTCAACAGTGATTCCTAGGAACACTTGGGTTTCCCTTGACACCCCTGAAGGGTACCCTGCAATTTTCTGGTAATTTGAAAATGGTTCCAAATACAGAAGAATTTCCAATGCGTCTGATCACAGACGCACTATTAGAGAGGGTTGGGGTTCCTTACAATGCATCTGATCACAGACGCACTATTAGAGAGGGTTGGGGTTCCTTACAATGCATCTGATCACAGACGCACTATTAGAGAGGGTTTGGGGTTCCTCAGAATTTCACAATATAATTATATGGTTCCTTAACCAAAAAGGATTAAACACGTTTCTAGAGTGTAAACTGTGATTAAAAAAAAATGTTAAGAATAATAAGGTGAGTGACTCCCTAACGGCCTCTGTGGAAGTATTATTTTAACAGGTGTTAAAAGCCCCTTAAATTGATTTTTGTATAAAAAGCCTGACATCAGCCATTTCTTGACCTGTCTTTGAAAAGGTTGGTATTTTAAATTGCATTTTCTTGACCGCTAAAAATGGCTCCAGAGAACATGGCTGCTTTCAGTAGGATGACCTTTCAACCACATGTGGAAGGCATTCTGTGATACTACTATGCTCCCAGCACAGAAAAACTTTTTTTGGAAGTGCAATCTGAGCATTGAGCATTTCACCTAATTTCGTTCAGTCCCCCACAATCTACTTTCTCTCCCCTTGGTGAGCCTTTTCACACTTTCTACAGTAAATCTTTTCTATTAATGCTATTTTCCCTCTTGCTCGGCAGGTAAACAAGGAATGTGTGCGTGGGTTATGGGCTGGCCAGCAGCAAGAGCTGGTTTTCCTTCGTAACCGCAACCCTGAGAGAGGAAGCATCCAAAACGCAAAGCAAGCGCTCAGGAACATGATTAACTCCTCTTGTGACCAGCCTATCGGCTACCCCATCTATGTCTCCCCACTGACCACCTCTTACTCAGACAGCCATGACCAGCTCAAGAAGATTTTTGGGGGGCCCATAAGTCTGGCCAATATCCGTAACTTCATTGTGTCTACATGGCACAGGTAAGGAACAGGGGGATTGTCACACCAATGACATTGGGAGGGTCGGGTGAAATTGTGGCAGTGGATGTATATATTTGTATATGCACATATATCTCATCTGAATTACTGCCTTTTTGTAAATGTCTGTTAAATACACATTGGTGTACGCACAAGTATAGGAAAATGCTAAAAAAAAAAAAAAAAACTATATCGTGTGATACTGTGCAACCAGGATGGCTGTTATATAGCGAAGTGCAGGAACCGTCTAAAAAATAAACAAATGAACATAGTGTATCACAATACAACACTCTTATGGAAACTTGGAATAAAACAGTGGTATAGATCAATCCAGTCCCAGATGAAAGTAGTTTTTCAAGAAAGATCTAACAACTGATGATGACCCGCAAAGTTCAGAAAGTAGATGAATGGAGACGTTTGCAGCTTCAGAACCACATCATCTGGATATACAGTATCTATTAAAAAAAATTAAAAGTGTGTGCTTTTTCGAGTGAAACTATGAACAAATCAGTTTTTAAAAAATCATTACACGGAGAGATGAATGAAGTGCATGTAACAGAACAACTCTCTACTCATGTTCCGTCACAAATGGAATGATGTCACTGGTCATAACCCAACGCGTTTCGTCACATGAACGGGAATTCATCAGGGATGACCACGTTTATATATACCTTTTAGTTGCCAGGCAACACTTACAAAAAACAATTGGTTGCTCATTGCACTATTAACAATTGTTATAACAATAGTCTGTATCAGAACAGAATGTAGCTAATAAACTCCCCTATATAGTCCACCTGATTATTGTGTGTATAATACTACATAGTTATAATACAAAACAATAATTACATATAACAATTAACAGATAATAAAATACAAAATAAAAAAATAAATTACAAAAGTAAAGTAATTTTACAAAAGTAAAATTAATGGGGACGGGGGGGAAGCTCTAATCCCAATTGCATATATAACAGATAAATACACATGTATAGATATATTGGAACAATGAATTCAGGGTGCTAGAGTACAAACCAATTAAACTAGAATGCTAGTGTTGATGCATTCATTTAAGCCAAGTGGAGATAGTGTGTCCATATTATAAATCCAAAAAGACTGTGATGCAAAGGGACTTGAACCTATCCCCTCCAATTTTAGTAGGAGGAATATGCTCAAGACAAAAGACCTTAAGGATGGAAGGGTCCTTGCAATGATTAAAATGCCTCTGGACACTGAGATTTCTATTAATACTATGCATGTGTTCAAGGAATCGAAGACTTCTCTCCCGCCCATCACGTTCCTTTAATACCTTATGATGTCCCAATTTTTTTCCACCTCTCTCCTTCTCCAGCATTCTTACTTTCTCCTGGTGCCAATTGAATTTTTTTTTTATTTTTTTTAAATGTACTTTCTGTGTAAACTTTATAGTTATCTGACTCTCCTTATCTGCCACCTGGCTGTGTGCATTATGATGTCACGTGCCAGATACATAGCCTACCAGGTACAACAAGCCTGACTTGCTTGTCAGGGAAATTGTAATAACTCATAGAACCTGAAATTGGATAAATTCTACTTTTTAAATGTAGACAAAACCTGCTCCTTGATATCGTAACTAAATTTAGCATGATGGTTCCTGAGATCTTAAGAGGTGTCCAAATGCATAGCGAACAGACAACCCACTTTCCAAAATATATAGTAGAAGATGCCTTTCGAATGACAATCTGTACAGATTTGGTTAATTAATAAGCCAGAGGTGAGTCACATAATACATTCCAGTGCTTGTTTAGAATTGTGGTAATCTTTTCTGCAAGACAATTGTATCTGGTGACATATTTTTGAGGCCTTAGTTTGGAATTACTAACCGCATGATGGAACATCTCTCCTACTCGCCAATAACCTTTTTGTATTGGACTGAATCAGCAACACTGGTTTATCGGAGTCCTTAACGTTATTGTAAGGTCTACTAAGACGTCCACTATCATGGCCCTTTTTCTTAAATCTATCAGTAAGTAACTATGCTCGTCTCTCAACTTGATTCTGAAGAGCAATTTCTTCTGAGTCTATTAAATTCTCTGAGGAATATTCCTGAGCCATTTACTATGCTGATTCCTGTCTACATGAAGATAGCTATTAACAGATTCCTCCTTAAAATGAACATCAATGGTGGACACAGTCCACACGAGGTCGAGAAACTATACTTGATGAATTAATAGAACGAGTAAATTTTGAGTCAAGAATTAGTTGAATGGAACCTAGTGAGATCATCAATGAGTTATTCCTCCTCACCATAAAATCAAAATATCCGCGCTATAACGGCCATAGTAGACAAGGCCAGCACCAGTCTGGTTGTTTCACACATGTCCATCCTCCCACAAACACACAGACCATAGTGGGCTTTCTGGGAAACGAAGGAGGAAATGAACTCTTTGAAATATCATATGGCAATTCAAGTCTTAATCTGTCCAGGTTAGACATGTTAACTCCTTTATTAATAAAGGTGCAGTCGCCCAAGGACATTATTTTGAGGGAGCTCATAAGATGCCCTTTAAAGCTGGTTACCAACCGTATTTATTTATTCTAGCTGTTTTTGAATGTAGGTTACTTTTTATTTAAAAAGGTCTAAAACCTCAGCAGTGTATTCTAACTTGCTCCACCTCACGAGGCATCACAGAGCCGTTTGCATGTAGGTTTAGTAATTTCCCCCAAATCCTTATCCAGAGCTCTGCTGTTAAGACTTTTTGTAGTTGTGATGTCACAAAGTGGGAGTGGCTTAGCTCTGATAACTTTGTTTTGGGGCTAATTTTTATGGAATAAAAGGTTTACAATGGGACACACTAATACATAAACTGCTATTTTATAAATAGTTTAAGAAGCCCTTACCACTTTTGGCATTCATTGCGATCTCTTGAATACGAGAAAAAAGTAGTTCTGCATCAGGGTTGGAATTCCAATAATGTGGAGCCTTTTTAGGCACATATTGAAGTTACAGTAATTGTTCTTCTGAGTTTACGTATAACTAATACTGTAGCATTAACATACCTCATCTCACACCACAAATAAGTATTGTATTTTACATGTTTCATCTTCATTTCATTCGTTCTGCTTCTCAGGTTAAGAAAGGGGTGTGGAGCAGGGTGCAACAGCGGCGGGAACATTGAGGACTCTGATGCTGGGGGCGGGACCTCCATAAACAGCACCAATCCAACAAACGCAAATGATTCTCAGAGCAGTGCATCGCAAGGGGGCATCCAAGGGTTAACGGGGCATGTGCAGGCTGCACGGCTCCAACCTCCAGGAGTGCCTCACCCATCATTAGGTAACGATGTACTTCTCATTTAATTGAAACGATGGGCTACAAAGCATAGCTCTACAAAAGACCAGTACGTCTCTGAGCAAGGTGTGCCTTGTACTATAACCGCACATTGCACCTATTTTTTTAAATCTTGCACCGCTGGTTATTTTAACGGCAGAGTTATTCGCCATAACAGGTGTCATTTTCTTTCCAGGAACCAGCCACAGTTCCCACTCCATGCAATCCAGCCTAGTCAGACATTCCCCTGCTCGCGGCTCTGTAGCTAGCCAATCATCATACTGCTACAACACTCGTCACTCGTCCCTCCGCACGTCCACGACGGGATTTGTGCCTTGCCGGCGCTCCTCTACCAGCCAGATATCTCTGCGCAACCTCCCCACGTCTATCCAATCCCGCCTGTCCATGGTGAACCAAACAGATCCCACAGGCCAGTCAGTTGTGGTCGGCCTGCCTTCCTCCAGCAGCTCCAGCCAGAGCATCCCTGCATGCAAACGACACACCTTAGTGGGCTTTCTGGGAACCGAAGGAGGAAATAACCTCATTGAAACACAGTCCTGTGGCAATTCAAGTCCAGCAACCCATTCAAGAGCCAAAAAGGAAGAAGTCGTTTATAGAGTCCAGGTCAGACATATTAACTTGCGTTATTTTAAGCCTTATGTCAGAGGGAGTCGCTCAGCCATGTTAACTTACATTTTGGGCTAATTTTTACAGAATAAAAAAAGTTTAAAAATCAGCGGGCAGGATAAAAATCAGAAACTGGTGCTTCTAAAATGTGGAGAAACAATGGACATTTCTTAAAAACTTGACATCTTTATTCTGCCGCAATCAGGACAGACAGCATACCATAGCCCAACGCTTTTCACACCCTCATGGGCGCTTAAGAGGCATGAATCTTGCAGAGATCACACAAGCATTTATAGTGATCAACGCCTTCCACAATACAGAAAAACATCCACCCAACAAGTGACGCACACAGTAAAATCAGTGATGGATATAAATCAGTGTTCCAAAAGGACTTGTTTGTTTGATAAAGTAGTAATATGGTTATCCACATATCGCCAACGTTAATCAGAAAGACCATTACATATATACGTACATACATGTACACATACACACGCGTGTGTATGAATGTATATACCCAGGCATATGCACGCTCTCCCCCCCCCCACACACGCGCTCCCCCACACACACACGCGCTCCCCCACACACACGCGCTCCTCCCCACACACACGCGCTCCCCCCCACACACACGCGCTCCGCCCCACACACACGCGCTCCCCCCCACACACGCGCGCTCCCCCCCACACACACGCGCGCTCCCCCCCACACACACGCTCACCCCCCCACACACACACGCTCACCCCCCCACACACACACGCTCACCTCCCCCCCACACACGCTCCCCCTCCCCCACACACACGCTCCCCCTCCCCCACACACGCTCCCCCTCCCCCACACACGCTCCCCCTCCCCCACACACACGCTCCCCCTCCCCCAAACACACACACTCCCCCCCCCACACACACACACTCCCCCCCCCACACACACGCTCCCCCCCCCACACACACACACACACCCTCCCCCCCCACACACACACGCTCTCCCCCCCCCCCCCCACACACACGCTCCCCCCCACACACACACACACACTCCCCCCCCACACACACACACACACCCTCCCCCCCCCACACACACACGCTCTCCCCCCCCCCACACACACACAAAATTCAACAAATAAATGACATTTTGTTTCACAAAGAATTAAATGTTTGGCATATTTGAGTACCGCTACAATACTCCAAAATGTTTTAGTTTTCTTAACATACTTGCAACATTTTCAAAAAATGTTATCACATCCAAACATGCCCAAAGGTTTCATCATAAAATGTGTTGAAGGAGGTTTACTGTATTATAAACTAGGGGCCAAAACACCTTTTGGGAGATACAAATTTGTCCCATATCTGAATCAATGGTTAGGATATGCCAGTGTTTTTACATAAGTAATATAACGGTAATTTTCTTTCTGATTAATGTGTTGGTGACGTGGATAAGCATATTACCACTTTATCAAACACCCTGTGTCTTTTAGAACACATTGCTTTATATCCATTCCTGATCTTACTGTGTGCTAGACTTTTAGGGTGACGGTTTTCTATATTGTGGATGGCGTCAATCACTATAAATGTTTGTGTAATGTCTGCAGCATTTACGATTCTGGAAGTGCCCATGAGGGTGTGAAACGCGTTGGGCTTGGTATGCTGTTTCAAGAGGAAAATGAAGTGAGGTACCCCAGACAAAAATAGTATGGCACACTTTTCCCAATGTTCATTAGGCTCATTAGAATTCATATATAAAGAACATTATGAGGTTTCTAAGCAAGACCTGCGAGTTTCCACCCAGAATATTTTCTGCAATCACAAGGTTGACCAAGAAAACTATTATTCCACTTAAAGACTCCTCATTCAAAGACCCAATGGCTTAAAAAAAATTGGAAGCTTGTTACAGAATTTGTTTTAATGCTTTGGGCACAGTGTACTGACTGACCATCACTACAACATGTTTGATTCGCACCATGATGGTCTGTTTTTACGAATATCCAGGAAGCTGTTGTATCTGGGATAGCCAGACAAAAACATTCTTATGGATTGTGCTGTTGTGTCTGAATCTCTTGATTTTCTGCATCCCTAGAGTTCTAGCAAGATCTTGGGGCGCAATAGAAAAAGGGAATAAAAAAAGATATTTCGAATGTATAGTATCCCCAAACGGATGTAAGAAGTTATATGCACTCTCAGATATCAGGTGTATTTCATGTCTTCAGAAACACCCCATGGCCGCCTCATTCACTGTAGGAGAAATGCAAATCTAGCTTAATACAGTTTAGTAAATAAAATGATTATAAAAGGAGTGAATCACGCACGCAAAAGTAATTTGAGAAGATAGCCAAGCATGGAGAGTGGCACCATGAATGCCCTGAACCTCCACCAAAGAAAAGCTATAAAGCACCAGGTCCAAGGGGCCTATTGGGAATATTTTTAAATTCTTAAAACGAATATAACAATTTCTAAAACCGGTATTTCAAAAAACATTGGAAGAGGCTAAATTCTAGTTAATTTGCACACACTGGGATATTACAGAATGGAAAGATTCATTATACCTGAATCTTATCGCCCAATTTCATCAATAGATCAAGACAAACATTTTCACCAAAATAATGGCAGATAGGCTGGCATCAATTCGACAAAAAAGTGATGTATACGGATAAAGCAGGCTTTGTCACAGGCAGATCTGCAGTCAAAAACATAAGAAAAGTAATAACAGATATTAGCTGGGTCCAATCCCAAAATGTAAGAGTGCCATAATATCAATAGAATCTGGAAAATCTTTCTATAATATCTGCTAGGAACATCTAGTTTGACACCTTAGACGTATTTGGATTTTTATGGAAATTTCACCAAAATGTTAAAAGAAAAGTACTCCATACCAAAGACTTAAATATTGGCTGCAGGGATGCTTATCGGAATATTTTCTGTTATTTAGGGGTACGAGACAAGCATGCCCTATGTCACCTTTGTTCAATCTGGCAATTGAACCGTTGGCACGATATGAGACAAATAGATGAATTAACTATGTTTGCAGATATATTGATTTTTATTTCACAACCTAGTAAGAAGATCAAGGAATATTAGGAGCAATTGAAGAATTGGTTATGTGCAGGCTTTTATATACATAGTACTGGTTTTGATACATTTATTTGGTACTAGAAACCTCAAAGCATTACCTCTTTGAATACTTAAAAAAAAAAAAAACAAGAACTTTTGACATCTGGGAATTCTGTTTGAACCCAATATAGGAAGGCTCCTGTGTGGCTCTCCCTTTATCTGCGTAATTAAAATATATTTTGCAAGATTACTATATCCCCTACAAACGTTAGCTATGCTGTTAAAACACAAGGGTAGAAAAGAATTGCATAAAGTCATGCTAAAATTCATGTGCAAATCTAGAAAAGTAGAATAGCAATGGAAAAATTAGTTACCCAAAATGTAGGGGGTATCAATTTACCAACCAAATTCTAACGTAGCATGCCTCCTGTAGGAGATTGGATTTTTTTTTTGGGGGGGGGGGGGGGTTATTTTTCCTTACAAGTTAGGCATTTAGTCTACCCAATATCTCTGAAATAAATATTACATATGGAAGGAAATTCAAAGACATACAAAATAATGTTATTTTACAATGGCATGGCGAACAGTATGGAAAGCATTTGAATCCTATATTATTTCAAACTATACCGATACAAGATAACGCCACATTTCTACCAGAAACACAAAAGGAATCTTTTCAAATCTGGAAATGGAATATGCCGTTTAGATCACTTCATTACCTGGGAGAAACAGAGCTTCTTATTTCAGGAACGAAGGACACAGCAAGGAATCCCAAAAGGTCATTTGTATTCGTACATACAAAAAATAGATTATTGCTATAGACTCCCAAATTATAAATCATGCATCTTACAAAAACAAACTTGACGGTTATTTTTTAGACAAATATTTAGATGTATAGTATTCGATTTATACAATTGAATGAGAAAATATGATCATGAACGCTTATTAAAGAATACACACACACTGTCTGGCAAAAACACTTCCTGCAAATTCAACACACTGAGAAACTCCTAAATGGAATCTTAAGAGTTAATAGAACGGTCCCATTAGAAACATGGAAGAAAACACAGTATAAAATCATGCAGACAGCAGGCTTGGCAATAGTGCCCAAAGTCATGCAGTAGCTGCAAAGGCAAACAAGATCTTATCTTTTATTAAAAAGGCAATGGATGGGAGTGACGTTAACACAACTATGTCCCTTTATAAAGCATTAGTAAGACCACACCTTGAATATGGAGTACAATTTTGGGTGCCACTCCTTAGGACATTATGGAACTAGAGAGAGTGCAGAGAAGAGCCACTAAATTAATAAAGGGGATGGACAATCTAATTTATGAGGAGAGGCTAGCTAAATTAGATTTATTTACGTTAGAAAAGAGGCATTTAAGAGGGGATATGATAATTATATACAAATATATTCAGGGACAGTACAAGGAGCTTTCAAAATAATTATTCATCCCACGGGCAGTACAAAGGACTCGGGGCATCCCTTAAGGTTGGAGGAAAGAAGATTTCACCTGCAACAAAGGAAAGGGTTCTTTACAGTAAGGGCTGTTACAATGTGGGATTCATTACCCATGGAGACTGTGATGGCAGATATAATAGATATCTTCAAAAAAGGTTTCACATCTTTTTAGAAAGGAAAGGTATACAGGGATATACCAAATAAGTAAACATGGGAAGGATGTTGATCCAGGGAGTAATCTGATTGCCAATATTTGGAGTGAGGAAGGAATTTATTTTTCCCGTTATCATTGGATGATATGTCACTGGGGGGGTTTTGTTTGCCTTCCTCTGGATCATCATACTGTCAGTACAAATATAGGATAAAGTATCTAAATTTAGCATAGGTTGAACTTGATGGATGTCTGTCTTTTTTTCAACCTCATCTACGATGTAACTATGAAACTAAATCACGGATTCCTGAGCAAAATGTAAAAACAAAAATTGGACTTGCTGGCCTCCGCAAATGCCAGTTCTGGGAGAAAAGCTCCTCTGGTAGCCAATCTGTAATTACCCATGGCCCCTGTTTTCTTGTCTTGGAGTAGCACTGGAACATCCCTATGGTGGTGCATAGTCGGAGAGACGAGAGAAGAGGAATGTTTACTTGCCAAATAAACTATTTCTCGTCTCTCCATGACAGTGCTTCCTTAAACATGTGACTGTCCTTTACTTTAGTCCTATGAGAGAGCCCTTGTTGCTCCACTCTGAAGATATCACATTATTCTTGTACAACCCCCATCTGCCTGTATGTTTGTGTATGTATATGACATGCACCATTGTGCATAATTCTGTTAATTGACGCTTTTTTCCTAGATTGTGGATCCGAGCCAAGTGCTTGAAGGAGTTAATATGTCCAAACGGAAGGAGCTACAGTGGCCAGATGAGCTAGTGCGGCTAAAAGCTGGGAGGAATAGCTGGAAGGACTGGAGCCCTCAGGAAGGCATGGAAGGCCATGTAGGTTTAGATAGTTACCATTAACATTTCCATGGGACTGTGCATTTCTGTGTTGGCCAGAGGCAATAAAGCATCCAAATGAAGGCTGGACCTGTGAGGAAATAATAAAGATATAACCTTTCTTTGCATTTCTGTCTCATAACGAAGCATTGAAGTTGCGAACTCCTTGAGTATATAGATGCAACTGGGAATTGAAGGATCAGAAAGTGACATCTTTCATAGAAAGTTATTGCAGTAATTAAAGCATCACTCCAGGTTTCAAATGGTACCAAAACATTGTATTACTGCTTTACTAAACAGGGAATACTCGCATATGAGTGTTTAGTTCCTTATTGTTATGCTAGAAGTTTGGCATCGTCAACAGGAAGCTTCCAAACGAGCAGCCCATTATTCCTTTTTGCATCTGTACAGTGAATGCAGAACTGCCAGCATAAGACTATTTATGGTTCCCAGCATTTTTACCAACTTGATCGACATCTACAGTACTAACTGCGAAAGGAGGAAAATGAGAGATCCAAGCTTGTCTGCTATAAAATGTTAATGCAAAAACATCGCCATAAACCGTGCGTTTTGTAGTTTCTGTTTAGTTCTCCCCATGCAATTCCCAATTTTTCATTGCCCCAATATGAAAATGTGTTTAAGTACCATGTACGTGGGAACACATTGTCCCCTGAAAAAAATGCTTTCAGGTTTTTGCAATGGCAGCTGATGTCTATGCACTAACACAGTTTATAGCAGAAATAATGAGCCTGGAGCTGTCTGTCCTCTCCTCCGCTTCTCTCACCATCTTGCTCTAAAGAAAATCTTTGGGGTAATGGAAAGCAGGGAAGATTTTTCAAGACTGTATTGTACATCTGTGCCTCGCATTTAAATAGCTTAAGCATTTTACAATGAAATACCTGATGAGTGAAGATAAAGTAAACGCAATGTGTACTATGTGACCCTGCAACTTTAGCCTGTTCCTGCCATAAATAATCTTCAGTCAAAAACACGAGTTCAAAATGATTGGTCTCGTTTATTTTTGGTGTCATTTCTTCTCATAAGACTAATTATTAGTGCTAGACTTATATGGGCTCTAAGTAGTGATTAAAAGCATTCTTCATTATGAACAGTCTTTTTTTCCTGAACTCTACTCTTGATGGCTCACATTTCAAGAAAATTGAGAGAACCTCAAAAAAAAGATTTCTGTACAGATTTGCAGGCCATTTATCTCATGGACTGCACCATTAACACCTTGAGTGACAGGGACCACATGTCATGTTTTGGCGGACACTCAGCAACTTAATATAGCAAGTTTCTGATGCCAGGCTTTCTATTTGATCTCTCTCTTCCTGTTTCCTTGTTTTGGTTTCTACAGGTAATTCACCGCTGGGTGCCTTGCAGCAGAGACCCTTGTAACAGGTCCCACATTGACAAAACAATCCTGCTGATTAAGATAGAGGACAAATATGTTGCTGTGATTGAAACCGGTGTGCTTGAACTTGGGGCCGAAGTGTGAGCCTGCTTTTGAGTCGTCTTTTCCAGGATTCAGAGGGAGTTTGAACTTGCACGGTTTCATGGGAGCGTTCAAGACGGAGAGGGCTGTATTAGAGCCCAGACATATAAAAAAATAATTTTTTTCCCCCCCGGGTTTGTTTTAATAATCCGTGGATGTACATCTGCATAAAGGCTAAAACTAAGAAAAGATTATAAGACCGTTATCTTATATGTAAAAAGAAATAATGCTATGCATTTCATATGCTTTAAGTCCACACCATACTGTACTTCTCAGTTCAAAATATGATCTTCATATTTTTCTAATTTATTTGCCAAAAATAATTGCCATGTTCTCATACTGTAGCATGTTGAGTCTTTATTTTCACAGTACTTTTTTTTTCCCTCCATCTTTCCGTTTCTCCGAAAACAGTAAACGTTTTATACGCAGTAGGCCGCAAACGTGACCCTTTTTGTGGCTAAAACTTCTGAGCAAACTGCACTATACCATTTCTTTTTACAATGCACTAAAAAGTTTGATATTGGTCAGAGCATTTATTTATAAATATCTATATATATATATATACACACACAGATAATACCGTAATTTAAATCTTTTATTATAAAAACCCTTTTCTTATCTGCTCCCTCTTGCCCTAGCAAACCATTGATGTAAGAGGCGGTGCCGTTGGTTGGCTTCTCAATGTACAGATACCGTGCGCTCTGTTTACGGGAAGTTAAGAACACTAGTCGGAGTCTCCTTTACATTTTCAGTGGGTGAAACAGAAGTAAAACAAGAAAACGTACAGTCAGACATATCCATGATACTTGTTGCACTAAACTACTTTTGTATAGTAGCTTGGTTGTCTTGTTGCCCCCTTTTGTAAAAGTATACAAACATAAAGCAAATATTGAATATGAACACGTGGCACAGGAAAATAAAGCCATCCTAGTTGAAGTGCTTTGATATTTGTATACGGAAAAATCTGATCTGCAGCGATTCCAAGTTTCAACATGTGCCTGCTTAGTCAATAGGGAAAATGTAAATAATACCTACACGGCTATAAGAATAGCTACCAGCTGCACCCACTTGTACCATAATGCTGACTTGTATCTCAGTAGACCCTCATGGCTAGAGCCCTAACCAAGACTTGTTGATGTTGCCCTTTATTGGTATTGGCATACTACAGGTAATAGCATATTTAAAGGATTGGATGTGATGAGCATTGCCTTTTATTTCTGACTTTATTTAACAAAAACTGATTTGTGGTTTGGATAATGGGAGCAAAAACTCTAGTAGCTTCTACAACATGGGTGGACAACTCCAGTCCTCAAGGGCCACCAACAGGTCAGGTTTGAGGATATCCCTGCTTCAGCACAGGTGGCACAATCAGTGGCTCAGTCGACTGTGCTACTGATTGAGCCACCTGTGCTGAAGCAGCAATATCCTGAAAACCTGACCTGTTGGTGGCCCTTGAGGACTGGAGTTGCCCACCCATGTTCCACAACATGAGTGGTTAATTTTATAGCGCCCCTATATATTTTTTTGTTTCCACTTCTTTTTCTGCAAGTACAACTTAATGGGATTGAGTCACATAAAGTTCATATAACTTTGATGGTCAATATAATCTTAAGGAGCTTTGCTCAGCTTTGTAACAGATACAGGGACACCGTTTTTGTTTTCCCATTTGTGAGAAATAAATGAACAGTCCAAGCATTTTTATCTTTGCATTCACTGGGCCAGCTTGTATCATTTGGTCACCATTCTTCCACTAGATTTTTCTTCATGATTAACTAAATATGAAATGGACGTTCTGAGTATTTATGACTGTGAAGTTGTGTTTTTCATATGTGATGTCAAATATGTACGTTTCTTAGATTTAGTTTTTCCATTGTGCGCTTTCAGGGAGCGACAGCAAGTCTTGCCAGTTTATAAGTCACTCATATTTGTAAGATTTGGAATCGTTCTATACATTGATGTTTCACATTTTATAATAACTTTTTCCCCATTATAGCTGGACTTGTGCAGAACGCCTTTGAGAGCAGCAGCCCATTTAAACATCCAGTTCCCTAAAATGGCCTTTACTTTCCTTTTTTTTTGCCTGCTGACTTTTATTAGTCCTTTTTCATTCAGTTGGATATAAGACCTTGGTGTGCTGTACATTCAGGGATTATTTCTTGTGCTGTTTGGATTTCGGCTTCACACCTAAACTTGGAATGTTACATATTGATTTGGAGAAGATCTGTTCATTGTAAAGGAATGACCTTACTGAGTGCTTACTTAAAACATTTTGTTGGATTGCTGTTTTATTTCTCTTTATTTTTTTATATATACAGTATTTGATCCAGTGGATCCCCTGGAAATGAACGGCTCTATTTTCAGTGACAGTGCACATCCCAGTTTTTAACCCTTTGAGTAGCCACTGTACCAGACTGCCACTTTGCCTGCGGAGATCATGTGATCCCTCGTCGATCACATGATGTCACTATTGAAGCAAACAGTAGAGGAAAAGTTGTCTCTTCTGTTTAGGTCGCTGAACACTATCTCCCCTATAAAGCGAACAAAAAGCCATGAAGCCCATGGCGTGCCCGACGTCATGATGCCCATCACGCCCATGTTGTGGCAGCTACATCATGGGGAACCAAAAGGGTTAAAGATGGTACCTGCAGTTATCCGATAGGAAGCCACAACATCATGTGTTGTGGCTTCCTATTGGCCAGCGCTGTCGTGGCTATATTGTTTCCCCAGGAAGAAGGGTAGAAGCACTGAAAAGCATAATTATCTGGGGAACCAGTGGGGTTCACATAGCTGAAAATAGCATGTCGGCTCCAGGGGACCTACTGGTTCAAATACTGCAAAAAAAATCCAAATTAAAAACAAGCAGCTGGGTTTGTAATTCCAACAAATGTTGCCCAGTGGGATTCTGGAGTGCTACCTACTGATTAATCTCTCCCTTTGGTTGTGTTTAACTTGATAACGTGCAAAGTTCTTGTAGCTGTAGATTCATCACATGCTGTGACATTTTAATGGCCAAACAAATATCTCTTGGTAGATGGTATGGTGAATACAAAGCTTTCAAGACCTCACAGGTCTCTTAATTGAGAATCTCACAGGTCTCTTCACGAGTACGGAGAGCACAAACACACCATTACCTCTATGGACAGCCATGTGTAGTCAATTATAAATGATCACAGCACACAATAATTCAGGCCAGGTAGTAAGCCATTATTTTCTGGTTAAATTCATCAATGCACCTACAGTGCATGGAAGGAATTAACAGGAGCGCTACAACGTACTTTTATTGCCTCTAATTAAGAATCCTTAAACTGGTGAGGTAAAATTGGGAAGTATTGTGCCCCATGTGACAAATCTAAACCCGTTATTTATTGTCGAATGTAGAATAATTTTGTAAAAAACACCAATCAGCCAAATTACCTTTGGTTATGAGTTGTGCCCTTTTCCTACGCCTCCGGTCTTGCTGAGTTCTGAATGAGCCATGCTTGCACCCAATCTTTGAAGTAGACTAA
Source organism: Ascaphus truei (assembly GCF_040206685.1). NCBI lineage: Eukaryota > Metazoa > Chordata > Amphibia > Anura > Ascaphidae > Ascaphus > Ascaphus truei. The sequence continues at coordinate 30,037,561 of NC_134491.1, forward strand.
GAGATATGAGCAGGTATGTCTGCTATTTGTGGAGTACACGACCAAGTCGGGCACCATTCATAATTTAGTATGCCATGGTAAATTTCAGAAGGTTTATGGAGGCTCGCGGACAGAACTACAATTGTTGGCAATTTGCAACAGTTTTTGGCTTGTTTCTGTAAAGGCATTATTCGCTGCGCATCGTATGCAGAGAATCTGAAGTGTGCAGTCCCCACTAAATTAAATTGTGCCGTCCCCACAAGAATTAAAAACGCAAAATGCTCCCTGTTTCACGTATCCTAATACACCCGTTCAATCAATAAACATATTCAATATTTCTAACAAGTGATCTCTGAAATGTTACTGTATAAAAAAGGAGGCATCTATATTGTACATCTATTTGTAGGGAAATGTACAAAACCTTAAGAGCTTTAACACTTGTGACATCAGAATCGCGCCCTCTACCTTTATTTGCATAGGGACACCAGGCTTAAGGAGTTAATAATTAAGTTAGTTCAGCCTTTAGTCTTACACACGAAGCATTACATCGTTTCAAAAGCTTCGTTTTTTTATGCTTCGGTTACGGGTCACCTTTGAAATATTGCTGTATGATTAGGGTAGCGCATTTTATCATTTGCGTGCTGCACTGTAGTTGTGTATCCAATATTCAGTTAAAAACAAAACACGTTTTCCTATCTAATTGTCACATTGTGGTACAGTAAGGTATAAAAAGCTTCAAACGGATCTGAAAAACCATTTAAAGCAAATTATACCTCAAACACTGAATTATAACACTCTGTCTAATAGTTTTGATGTTACGTTTAGGCTGCACTAAAAATTGGGTGGATTATTTTGATGAACTCTTAAATATTGGACTTTATTTATTTTGTTTGAAATAAACTAGTTTTGATTTAAAAATGAAATGGTATCGGCACGAGATGTAAAGGCAAATTGTCAATGGCTCTGTACTGGTGTAAATGAACCAGTGCAAATAGATGCAACCCTGTATTTCCTGACTCGGGAGAGTGGCTGGCTCCCCACTATCCTTTTCATTTTTAGGGTGGAGAAACGTGCGTGCCTATGCCTTACACCAGGGACGCTCAACTCCAGTCCTCAAGCCCTCCCAACAGGTCAGGTTTTCAGGATATCCCAGCTTTAGCACAGGTGGCTCAGTCTCAGGTAAAGACAACCTCTGGTTGAGCCACCTGTGCTGAAGCAGGAATATCCTGAAAATCTAACCTGTTCTGGAGGCTTGAGGACTCGAGTTGAACCCCTCTGCCTTACACCACATAAATATAACTTGCCACTTTATCAAGCAATTCTTTTCATTTAGTTTTCACATTTATTTTTGATTGACCATCTTAAATTGCTCTGACCACACAGGTTACCTAAATATAGCCTTTCCCCCTCTGAGATTAAACAGGTCTTACTGCATGGAAATGCTTTGCCAGTTTTCACTTGGAAGCTTTCTGCCCAAATAAGAGTGAATATTTTACCGGGGCCCTTTAGTTGGTCACTTGTAGCTTATTTGTCTTCACACTCTCCATTGTAACAGCATCTAATAAATCCCATCTTCACCCAATGCATACAACTGGGACACTGGGTGCTCCTAAAGGCCACGGGACTCGGTACAGTGGGTGAAATGTAAATACTGCCAATAATGTCAGGCTTGCAATTTGTTTTTAGATAACCCTTAAAAATGACAGTCTTTGATTTTCAAGACCGTGTTTTTTTTAAATCAAACCTTTTCTTTCACCTGGATGAAATTATTTTACTAGAGCGCTGAGAATAGAAACGACATTTACATGGCAGGTAAGAGTGAATGGTAGTCTCACACAATGACCAGGGGAATTGGCGTCCTGTATTCTCCGAATAGTGGGTTCCAAAATGACATACAGGGTTTCTACCAGCAAAGGACAAACTACAACTTTGGTTAATTTTACGTGTGTCTGAGTGTGTGTCTGCGTGTTCTTGGAAACCGGCTGTAAATATTGTAGTTGTGTAAAGTTCAAGAAAAAAAGATTTTTCTTTTGGCAATGTGTTGCATTATAAAGATACAGTATTGTCAGTGGGCAACACTGAGAAATAAAATGATTTTTTTTTTTTTATATTCCGGTGTTCTGTCATTTTTAGCTTTTCATGTGATTCTGGTAAATGTGTGGTTTGACCGTAAATATGTTTCTATATCTTTATATAGCGCCATCCATGTATATAGCGCGTCACAGCAGTAATACACATCTATAATATAACACATAATGGGAATAAGCGCTGCAGACATAAGATAAGGAACAGGAATCCTTGTCACAAAGAGATTACAATCAAAGTTGTTAGAAGGGAGAATGTAGACGGTAGCAGGGTGTGGTTGCAAGGGGTCACGATCAAACTTCGTGTGAATGATAACTCTATAACTATAATGATGCATGCCCAGCACATCGCCATACATGTGGGACTCGATTAATAATTTATAGTTATACAGCACTGACTGCACACAGAAAACAAGGAACTCCACTTGGAATATATTTTATTTATAATAGTACCAAACTGACAGACTAACTACTTCCACTCACCTCTTGTTTTTAGAACATTGATATGACTGTGTTGCTCCTGCTTAACATCCAGTAACATTTAGTCAGTCCTGTTCTTAGTTCTCCGCAATAGATGTTATCTTTTGGAAAATGCAGTCTGTATGTGCGTTATAATAACCATGGTTAGATCAGACTGACTGGATGAAATTACCACATTAAATACGCAATCTCTCCTAGGATGAGCTACCTAAGGACAGCGACATGTTTAATAAATTTAATGTAGCTGATTGACAGATTACCATAAAGTTTTTTTGGTTTTTTTTAAGCGATCTATCTAATGATGAAACTCAGTATTCAGAACTGTAAATGAATTGACGACATTTGTTTTGTTCATTGTTTTGTATAGTAATTATGAATCCATTATTAGTCTCACAGGAACCTACAGTAAATAGCTTATATGGTTGAAGTCAGTGAACCTGAGGAAAAGGGATATTCATTTTACTTTTACCACAATGTGGTTAAGTAAAATTAATACTTTTAATCTTTCTGATAATCACCAAAGGTTCTATTTGTGACTCAATAATTCCAAATGTATGGTCTGCCTTGTAAGATTGATGCAGTTCTGTACAGGAAAACCAGCTGCCCAGATCCAAAGAAACCAACACAAATATTTACTATGTTAAAAAAAACTGAAAAAATAAGATCATTTGTTCTAGACCGTACAACTCTGGAACAATTAACTAAGAAACCACCTGTACACTGGAGTTACAAGCACTATGGTTTTAAAACAGATATAATACTGTATATTTGACCTGGTCAAAACGTTTGTAATTTAGAACATTTGTGTGTCTGTTTGTCACATCTTTTCTGAGTCTGTCTTGGTGCGCCCCAGCAACTGAGCGCTATGATTAGGGGGGCACCTCTGGAACTGAGCAGTATGATTAGGGGGGCACCTCTGCAACTGAGCACTATGATTAGGGGTGCCTTGGGAGAAGAGAGGTTGAAAACTACTGATCTAGCCTATACAACCCCACAAATGCTCCTCCCAAATCCACTAGATTACCTTACAACAAAAATCCGCCACAGTTTTATTAACATTTTTCATGCTCAATAGCCCTCCAATTGTCGGAATACCTGTGTCAAACAAGGGACTATATCCGACCATATATCCCAAATGCCCTTAAAGACGACTGCCATACGCACCAGATCCACACCCATATTTTGCATTAGCTCCCCCACAAAAAAGCAAACTGTCCAAATAATTTACCCCTATGTAGTAACAGGATGTCTGGCCTTTTTACATGGTTGTTTATAGGTTAACAACTCTGACATCACCTGCCACCTTGTAACGCTTCACCGCCCCCTTGTCAAGCGATCCAGTCCTGCAGAAGCTAGATGTTTAACTACATGCCATATGGCTGGTGCTCTGCTCACTTCCCTGCCCAGTGAAAATAGCAGTCCTCTTAGATCCAAATCTCTGCAGGGAAAGAACCTGGCCAAAACAACCGAACAACAACTTTATGCAGTGCCCCCCGGGTGTACCTGTAAACCATGGGGACTCCCGGGGTGGGGGTCTCCAGAGTCGAGTTGAGAGGCATACTGCAGAGGCCATGCAATTTGGTAGGTTGGCTCAGGAAAAGTGGGGATGGAGGGCAGTTGTGCGGCTCCGGGACACATCTTTGGATGAAAGCCAATGGGGCACGGGAGTTTACCAGAGGGGCTTACAATTTGGCGGGAGGGAAAAATCAAAGTTCCTCATGGTGCAAGGGCTGGGCGAACGACTGCACGTGCAGAAGAGGAATTTTAAAATGCACGATGGACTGAATGAGACAATTGGTCGCCGCTGTCCTACAGTGACCCACTCACCACCAGCCTATAGCCGCAAGGGAACCCTCTGCCGCTGGATGTTTCTGTGAGAAGGTAAGTTTTAGCCTAGGTGGTTGGTTTTAGATGTTAGGGCATTAACTCTAGGGGTTTTCTATGTGTACGGAGCGTTCTCATTGTATAGTGTATGGCATGTAGGTGTGCATCTGGTGTGCGGTGCATGTATCTGGTGTGTGCATGTCTGTGTGCGGTGCATGTATCTGGTGTGGGTGCATGTCTGTGTGCGGTGCATGTATCTGGTGTGGGTGCATGTATCTGGTGTGGGTGCATGTCTGTGTGCGGTGCATGTATCTGGTGTGGGTGCATGTCTGTGTGCGGTGCATGTATCTGGTGTGCGCGTGTGTGTGGTGCATGTATCTGGTGTGTGTACATCTGTGTGGTGCATGTATCTGGTGTGCGCGTGTGTGTGGTGCATGTATCTGGTGTGTACATCTGTGTGGTGCATGTATCTGGTGCATGTATCTGGTGTGCGTGCGTCTGTGTGTGGTGCATGTATCTGGTGTGTGGGCCGCATGAGTGTTTGTCTGGTTGGTTGGGTTTTCCCCCAATGAAAACTTTTGCTGGCCAGCCCCTGCGATCTGATCATTCTGAGCAGCACAACACACACTGAATATCCTCAGCTAAGCAGTAGCGATGTTCAAACTGCAGCAACTCAGAAGTGCAACTTGTAAAGCAGAACATCTTTGGACTGATTGTGTAACTCTTGCAGTGATAGTGCGAAGTGTAAGATTTCAGACTTGGACAATTATCCCCCTGACTGGTCTGTGAAAGGTTTTGCTGGGCCTTACGTAAGTTGGGTTTCATAGGTCAGGGGTAGGTAACTCCAGTCGTCAAGAGCCACCAACAGGTCAGGTTCTCTGTCCGTCGTGTCCGTGTCCAGTTGTTGTCTAAGGCAAATAAAGAAAGTGCCATTCTCTTCTGATGTGGAGCTATGGAGCGCCCGAGTGCCGAGGCTGGAAAGGTGTACCTACAAGCTGCGGTCCGTCCGGGAACGCTCCATCTAATGCTCTGGTCACTTGGTTCCACGTGGAGACGTCAGTAGTATGTTGGCGTCCTCCCAAGGTTCTATGCGAGGATCCAGTAAAGCAAACCTGTACTGCAACTGTGAGTCCCTCCAATCGACGCGAGGACATGAGCAGGAAAAATACTGGCTGAACAGACAAATCCAGTACAAAGCACCGATCAACTCACCGGGCGGGTACAAAAATAAAAAAACTTTTATTGTGTTACATATTAAAAAACAAAAAACCACACTAAGGACAGAACACGAAAATTCTCCCACGCGTTTCAGGCTATACAACCCTTTCTCAAGGAGTATAATTGGGGCAAAAATGGGAACTGAGTTATATATCCCCTCCTAGGAACTCAAATACACCTGATAGCAATAGGTGCATTCAGATATATAATGGCATCAATCAATCAATGCAGTGTATAGCGTGTATTCTATTTTCAACAAGATTATCACTTAATGTGAAAAAATTCGAATTGGTGCTCGTGTATACAAAAAAAGTTTTTTTTTTTTTTTAAGCACACAAACCGGACTGTCATCAATGCTGTGTAGTTAATTATTCTCCACAAATAGATATATTTAAATATGAATTTAATTGAAATGGATGGACAGAGATATTAAATAAGTCCAACTCTTGGTCTATTAAATATCATGATGTTCCATAGTATATTAAATATCATGATGTTCCATAGTATATTAAATATCATGATGTTCCATAGTATATTAAGTGGGAAATTATGTATTATAGTTAAAGTGATAGCTATGATGTTGACATGATGCTAGTTCATGAAATATCAGCTGCATTGATTATACATATACTGTATTTATTTTTTTGTAACTTCCAGACAAACCGTATTCTTGTATTGCTTTACCACGGGGGATAACCCTGTAGCAAAACATTCAAAATCCTATTTGTTTGTTTTTTTTTTTTTACAATTTTTTTTTAAAATAAATCAGATGTGTAGTATTAGATAATACTTGCTGCGTTCTTTTTATTTTTTCCTCTCAATGCCAGTGTTAGTGTATGGAGCACCCTGTCCTCTCAATGCCAGTGTTAGTGTATGGAGCATCCTGTCCTCTCAATGCCAGTGTTAGTGTATGGAGCATCCTGTCCTCTCAATGCCAGTGTTAGTGTATTTTGCATCCTGTCCTCTCAATGCCAGTGTTAGTGTATTTTGCATCCTGTCCTCTCAATGCCAGTGTTAGTGTATGGAGCATCCTGTCCTCTCAATGCCAGTGTTAGTGTATGGAGCACCCTGTCCTCTCAATGCCAGTGTTAGTGTATGGAGCACCCTGTCCTCTCAATGCCAGTGTTAGTGTATGGAGCACCCTGTCCTCTCAATGCCAGTGTTAGTGTATGGAGCACCCTGTCCTCTCAATGCCAGTGTTAGTGTATGGAGCACCCTGTCCTCTCAATGCCAGTGTTAGTGTATGGAGCACCCTGTCCTCTCAATGCCAGTGTTAGTGTATGGAGCACCCTGTCCTCTCAATGCCAGTGTTAGTGTATGGAGCACCCTGTCCTCTCAATGCCAGTGTTAGTGTATGGAGCACCCTGTCCTCTCAATGCCAGTGTTAGTGTATGGAGCATCCTGTCCTCTCAATGCCAGTGTTAGTGTATGGAGCACCCTGTCCTCTCAATGCCAGTGTTAGTGTATGGAGCACCCTGTCCTCTCAATGCCAGTGTTAGTGTATGGAGCATCCTGTCCTCTCAATGCCAGTGTTAGTGTATGGAGCATCCTGTCCTCTCAATGCCAGTGTTAGTGTATGGAGCATCCTGTCCTCTCAATGCCAGTGTTAGTGTATGGAGCATCCTGTCCTCTCAATGCCAGTGTTAGTGTATGGAGCATCCTGTCCTCTCAATGCCAGTGTTAGTGTATGGAGCACCCTGTCCTCTCAATGCCAGTGTTGATATACGGAGCATCTTTTCCTCTGGTTGCTATAGCAGCACGCCTCTTTTTGAGCCCAGCAGTACAAGAGTTTTGGCAACAAATTATCACAAACAGGAAAGTGTTGCAGTATTCCCAGCAGGAGAACTTTGTTCCTAAAAAGTAATAGCTCAGCTCCGGCTGCTTCTCCACCCAGAGAGAAGGGGGATTTCTCAGTCTTTTGGCTATACTTATTCAGAAATAAAATCTCTATTATAGCAGACTAAGGGAAGATATTTAGATATTCAATCATGTTATTATTATTATATGAGGTTGTTTATATATGAGGGGTTGAGATTACTGTTGATCATATTCTGTATGTTTCAGCTTTGATACTATATTACCATTGAATGTACTGTTATTATCAATTTAGGGATGGGGCATTAGACCCCCCAGATACATTAACAAACTGTCTGTGGTACGGGACATCTGTACCTTTTTAGTATTTCTCTTTTGTTATATGTTTGTGATTGGTATGTGTGTTTTTTCATTTTTTTGTTCCCATGATTAGTAAACATCTGGGAGTGTCCCACTATGTACATAGTATTCATATACTGGATAGACTATACTGGATACAATACTATTACAATAGTTCATTATTGTGTGTATATATACTATGTTGGGAGGCACTGTCCCTGTGTTTATATATGTGAATATGTGGTTATTTGTTTGTGTATACTTTATTTACACGTACTCCATGTGGGCACGCTGATTGGCTGCCGATGTTCATTGTAATTGGGCTCCCTACTGTCTCCTCGCGCCATTGGCGGTGACGTCATAGGAGGGCGGGGAGAAGACGGAGGCCAGTTGCAGTCCATTGGTAGTCAGAGGCAGGCCCATGAGGGAGTATGTAGAGCTCCTCATGCTGACAGCGGGTTGCGCTGTCATTGGACTCAACCCCCATCCCCAGTGTCATCAGTGGTGACGTCAGGGGGGGCGGAGCAGAGTGCCGGTGCAGGCAATTTGCAATTAGCAGGGGACCTATATAGAGAGTACTTGGGGAACAGGGAGATACTCTGTGATAAAGTGCCTTTCAGCAAGAAACACGTCAGAGGAGCTGCTGTTTGTCATATGTGAATAAATTTGCCTTTATTTTTAACCCTGCCTCCAGTCCGGATTCCTTGCAGTGCTCGTTCCAGTTCTTTTTTTCTCATCTACTATGTAACTATGACGTCACATTGCCATGGTAATTTGATGCTGGGTTACCATGAAGACGCGTTGCTGGAAGGGAAGGTACTGTAAATGTATTATGGCGGCTTCGTGCGATCCCCCGGCATTTAATTTAAATGCCTGAGGGGAGAGCACGAGACCTATATAACTTTGAGTACCTGTACACTGCAGGGTCAGGAAGTACATACAGGTACTGTAAGAATCTTAAATGGGTTAAACCCGACCTTTAAATCCTCTTGTACAGGTATCACCCAGAGGGGCTGTGCGAAAAAAGCAATCCTCAATAGTTAATGTTTTCCTTTATCGAATGTTTCCAGCCACGTTGGTTCGGTGAAAATTTGAAAAATTCATATTTTTCAATCTCTGCTAAAGTCGCCTTCTTATCTTTTCCAGCATTAATTGCAGAAAACATGAGAAATGCATAACTAAATTGTGGATTGGTATAAGGACTTGACATGATGTCCATTCAGCAAGTGCAGGGATAGCAATGTAGAATAACAGGACAAGCATTGTGTATTCTGTGGAGATTTTAATTATGAAACGCCAAAATTTGATAACGTCCAGCAAGCAAAATCAATTTACAATGGATGACTGTTGTGGCCACTCTTTTTATCTAGTTTTTAAACACCTGCAAATTGACTACACCCAACTCACTGGTTGCCATGTGCAAAGGGATTCACTTTTGGCATCTGGCGGAAACATGTAGAACTGCACCCAAACAAATCACACTCACATGAATCATGGAAAATCAACAACGGTAAACATGCGTGTGATTGACAGCATTCACGGAAGTTTAATGAGTGATTGCCGCATGAAATACAGCAGACTTTACGAAACCGGCGCCGAGAAATGATCGAATAATGGCCGCTGCATCTGTATATTATAACAAAACCAAAAAAATAAATAAGTGCTACGAGGAACGCTGCTTTAGTTCAAGCTCTACTTTTTTTCATCAGGGTCTGGCTGAGATCTTAAAGCTGCAGACCAAGCAATATCCTACGTGTGTGTTTTTTTACATAAACCAATTCTGTATTATGCGAAAATACTTGTAGCATTTAAAAAAAAATACAAATTGTAAAGATATTTGAATGTATTCTAATGTAACAGGCATTTTTGTTTTTTGTTTCTATAGCAACCATTTACAAAGTCACATCCCCTTCCTTTTCTGAAACAGGCTCTGGCACACCCCTCTTTGAGCCCTGCTCTCTCTAGCAGTGCACCAATTGTATCTAGTGATTGCCTGGTCAAATGATCTTCCCCACAGAACTTTGCATCTTGGTTCCTCTTCTGCAGCACTGACAGTGATTTAGCGAACCCCTGAGCTGAATCTTTGCCGATCAATCACAGGCGAACGGATTGTCAGCAACTTAGCTAATCACTTCTCAGTGTGCAGATTGTATTGATACACAAATTGAATGGATCTATATATATATATATATATATGTGTGTATGTGTGTAAATACAACTGTATGCTCATCTGCATGTCTTAGGCAGGTCTGCAACCCCGCCTTTCCCCATTCTCACCCAGCACACAGCACTTCCACTGCAGCAAGGGATTCTTTAGCTTCTCTGCATACCCAGTTTACCAACCCCACACTGATGAGACCCATAAAGGTCGAAACAGCTGTCTGTAGGTGGGTTTTCTGGGTATGCACCTTAACCCTGGCTGTGCTCAAAGCTGTGACCATGCAGCAAGCTTAAGCCTATAGGGAACCATGTTAAAAATGGTTTTTGAAGCAAAAAGTGGCACTGTGTGCTCATTTGCATGTCATTCCCCAGAATCCCTTGCTGCAGTGGAAGTGCTGTATGCTGGGTGATAATGGTGAAAGGTGGGGTTGCAGACCTGCCTAAGACATGCAGATGAGCATACAGTTGTATTTACATTTGCATATTTGCTTTGCTGTGGAGGGTTTTTGTCACTTTTTTTTAACTCACCAAAACTTAACTCAGTATATATATATTTATATATATACACCATAATACTGAGTTAAGTTATGGTGAGTAAAAAAAGTGACAAAAACCCTCCACAGGAAAGCAAATATGCAAATACAACTGTATGCTCATCTGCATGTCTTAGGTAGGTCTGCAACCCCACCTTTCACCATTATCACCCAGCATACAACACTTCCACTGCAGCAAGGGATTCTGGGAAATGACATGAAAATGAGCACGCAGTGCCACTTTTTGCTTCAAAAACCATTTTTAACATGGTTTCCTATAGGCTTAAGCTTGCTGCATGGTCACAGCTTTGAGCATAGCCAGGTTTAAGGTGCATACCCAGAAAACCACCCACAGACAGCTGTTTCGACCTTAATGGGTCTCATCAGTGTGGGGTTGATTAACTGGGTATGCATGAGAGGCTATGGGATAGGCTATACCATAATACTGAGTTAAGTTATGGTGAGTAAAAAAAGTGACAAAAACCCTCCACAGGAAAGCAAATAACCCTTAACCCTGGCTGTGCTCAAAGCTGTGACCATGCAGCAAGCTTGTGTGACAGCCTTAGATTTGAAAGAACTTAGACTGGTGGTGGATGTAAGAGTCTCCGGTAGGTTGTTCCAGTTTTGGGGTGCACGGTAAGAGGAGGAGCGGCCGGATACATACATACATACATACATACATACATACATACATACATACATACATACATACACATGAGAGAGAGGGTCTTGAACTGCTGCTTTAAAGCTATTTTCACATCCAGACTGTATTGTGCAGAACGTGAATGATGTACTTTTACAAATGACCACAAGAGAGAAGCGTTACTCTTTGCTGAATGAGCAGTTAACCCTAATTCTACAAGCAGCTAGAGGTAGAACTCCAGATCCCAACAAAACATAACTAATTTAGAGATTGCTTAGACCACAAACACGTACGCCCCCTGTCAATTCTTAGAAATTTTATAGAATGTTTTGTGGACAAAGCTAGACCTTTGTGTAACCTTGTAAAGGTAGAGAGAGAGACTGCGAACGATCCCTTACCATGGGTCTGGCCTTGTGAACAGGGATTCACCAATTTAAAATTGGAGTTATAACAAGCGCCCGTTCTTCAAAATCCAACTCCAAATCTGCCCTTTGCCATACAGGTGTACGCATCTCCAGATGCAATCACTGCAGTTCTGGTGCAAGAGAGATAAGGACAGTGGGTACCGCGGTACTGGTTACTTCTCCAGAGTACTGACAGCAATAGAGAAGGCATATGACTGTACACTGATTCTGTGAGCAGTACACTGGACTGTGGTAGCTACAGAACATGTGGTAAGGGAGTTACCAATTGATTCTCTGCTCAGAGAGCAGAATTTACGGCGGTGAGGGAAGCAATGACAATATGGACAGAGGAACAAATTGTAATTTACTCCAACGGTGCTTATGCCACTAGATCACTGACTGAATATATACTGTACACTTATGGCAACAGAGGATTCACAGCTGCATCTGGTAAACCTTTCACACATAAACTTGTCTTACAGCAAATTTGGGATCGGGGGTAAGGAAGACCCATGTAAGTCTAGCCCTGATTAAAAAAAGCGCCCACCAAAAAATAGACATGTAAAACCGTGGGGACATTATTCGTCAAAAACAAATTCAGTTCCCTCAGTACGCAGATGATATCCAGCTGATGTTGGACATCTCCACCGATCCTATCATCACGGTGAACGGTCTGAATAATCGCCTTAGTGACATCTCTAATTGGATGGCATTGAATTGGTTACAACTTAATGCTTCTAAGGCTGCGTCTGGGGTTGCAGCAGCCGTGCGGAGGCGCGCTGAGGCTGAGGGAAAGCGGGTGCTTTCCCTGGCCTTGGTTCGCGCGCCGTCGGGGGGCGGGCCAGTGACGTCACGGAGCTGGTTTGCCCTCATTGGGCGAACCGCTCACGTGACCGGCCCTGCACTCCCGTGAGCGTTTGAATCTAAAAATTTCATAAGACCTACGCTTCCGCACGCTTGCGGAAGCGTGCGCGAGCCCCTAAATCTGAGCTGCTCCTGATAGGCCCTAAAGCACAAACAGATTCTGTGAGTAACGCCTTCCACGATCTAAAAATCAGTAACTCCGCCATCCCCAAGGAGGCGAGAAGCCATGGAGCTATTTTTGACACAAACATCATTGATCAACTTCATATTGCATCTATCGTGAAAAACTGTTACTACCAAATCCATCGGCTGAGACAAATTAAAGCCTTTCTCTGAAAACCAATCTACAGATAGTAGCACCGGCCATGGTTCTCTCCAGACTGGATTTAGCAAATTCTCTGCTGATGAGTCTCCAAAAACATAATACCAAAGCCCTGCAATTGGTGCAAAACGTCCCTGCCCATTTTATAACCGGCAAGTCACATCTCGCCAGTATTACCAGATCAGCACTGTCTCCCGGTGGAACAAAGGGTTCATTTAAGTTCTTGACCCTTTAAGGCAATCCATGGACTAGCCCCCCTTACCTTCAGAACTGCCTGATCAGTAACACCCCAAATCGGGTACTTAGATCTGCTATCGCCCCTCAACTGATTGATCCTCGGTCTAAGGTCAATAAAGCTGGAGGAAGAAGTTTTTCATTGACCACCCCAAGACTATGGACAGTGGCGGATTTGCTGTTAGGCCCGAGCCTAGGGCGGCAAAATTTGGGGTAAACAAAAATGTCCGCCCCCATATACTTTTGCCGCGCTCTCAGGCCTGATGGGAAGTCACTTAGCTGTTGCGGACGCCTCCTTACCTGCCCCCCTCCTTATGAACTGCAGCGTCTCATTACCATGGCAACGTGACGTCACAGCATCACATTATGGCATGACATCGCATTACCATGGCAACGCAACTTCCTTTAACACTGCGGTTCAGAAGGAGGAGCGGGGCGGCAAACAAGGAGGCAACCACAACAGCTAAGTGCCTTGGGGGTGGCAGGTTTTCAAATCTACCACTGACTGGAATAAGCTTCCTGCTGCTATAAGAAATCAGGAACGTTGCTTCTATTCAGAAAGGAATTAGAAACATTCCTTTTTAAACAAAGCATGGCAAACAGACCCTAATACCCTGGCAGACAGCTTCCCTGCTCCCATTCATGTTTCCCGCCCTTGCAGGTCTTCCTCGTTGATCTCCTATATGTTTTCTTTCGGAAAAAGGACCAGGTCATAGGTCTGGGACGAGCATCCTCCCTACGTTCCTCGACGTGCTCTAGTACTGAGTTTCTTGGTGAGTAGCACGTTGGAAAAAAATTGAAATAAATAAGTGTCAACACTCATGTTGAACACAGCAATATAGCCCCTCTCCAGTCCCTGACTGATACCACCCAGTTTCTTGGCTCCATTTCCTCTCTGAATGAGAAGAGAGAGCTGCTAGTTCTTGGGGATTTCAACTACAATTGGCTCGACCCTAAAAACCACAAAATCCAGATACAACTCAAGTCACTAAACCTAACGCAACTCATTTCCCAATCCACACGGAGAAACCTGAAATCACACAACCATTCCTTGCTAGACTGGATTCTCTCTTCAAATCCCAGCAGAATCCAATCCTCTGGCATCCTTCCTGACATTTTCAGTGACCATGCAATAGTGTACTGTGTAAGGAAAATTAAACCACCCCAATCAAGCCCTAAAGTTCTCCTCACTAGAACATTTAGAAACTTTAACCCACAACAGGTTTCTGGCTGACCTTACCAACTGCCCTTGGTACAGAATTGATTTAATTCCCGAACCTGAATCTGCGCTCAACTATTTCCAATCTGAGTTGTTAAAACTCTGTGATACCCATGCTCCACTACGCACAATAAGAGTATGGGGTGCCCACCTTCCGTGGGTTACAACTCACCTTATACAGTAGCACTACCAGTTCAGGGATGCCTTGTGGAAAAGATACAAAGTAACTGGCACTACCAAGGATCTTAATCACTACAGATGTCTGCGGAACACGTGCACAAGGCAAACAAGACCTGCAAAAGCACAATATTACTCTGACAATCTTCACCAGAATACATCAAACCCAGCTAACTTCTGGAAGGTTATCAACAATATATTCCAGCCTTCTAGCCATCAACAACCAAGTAATATCACTAAGGAGAATATCACTCTGACAAACCCCATTAACATTGCAAATGCATTCAATGATTACTTTGTGGGGTGTGCTACTAACTTATTAGTGAAACGCAACCCAAACCACAAACCTGAATCTCATCCTGGGAGTATCCCTACAGTCCCACCCCCTCCCAACACTGCCCACAATTTTCAATTTGTCCCAGTATCCGAAGAGGCGATTATACAAGTGCTTCTCAAACTAAAACTAAGCAGCCAATGTGGACCTGACTCACTGCAATCTAAGTTCCTAAGACTTGGTGCCCCAGCCATGGCCAAACCAATTGCTTCCATAGTCAACGCTATTCTGTCTGCAGGCCATATCCCTAAGACCTGGAAAACTGCCAGAGTTGTCCCAATCTTGAAAAGTGGGGACAAAAACACTGTTTCAAACTACAGGCCAATTTCTCTTCTCCCAATACTATCCAAACTGATGGAAAAATGTGTTCACTTCCAATTAAGCGATTACTATACCAAGACAAATTTCCCTAGCCAATTCCAATCTGGCTTTCGCCCCAAACACTCCACGGTACCTACCCAGCTAAATGTTTGCAATGAAATCCAGTGTGGAATGGAACTGGGACAACTCACTGGTGCAATATTCCTAGATTTTGCAAAGGCTTTTGATACTGTTGATCATGTTATCCTGCTTAACAAACTCAAGTGCTGTGGAATTGGGAAGCATGCTTTAAACTGGTTTCATTCCTACCTATCAGGTAGATCCCAACATGTGTCCATCTTAGGCTCTAACTCCAACCCCTTGGATATCACCTGTGGTGTCCCGCAAGGCTCTGTTCTGGGGCTCCTACTCTTCTCAGTGTTCATTAATGATCTTCCCACAACTTGTAAGGGAGCCTCAATACAAATGTATGCAGATGACACAATCTTATATGCACACAGCCATAGCCTCTCTGACCTTCAACACATACTTCAGTCTGACTTTTTGAGACAAGAAAATTGGATTTCCTAAAACAAACTGTAAAAAGCTTCCAATGGCTGAGCTCCACATCAGAACCAAAGCTAAAACCACCCTAACTACTGTTACTAATTTTAAATACCTGAGCATATGGTTTGACTCCCATTAAACATTTGGGAGGCACATTGATAGCCTGACATCCAAAACCTATGCCAAACTAGGTGTACTTTACAGGAACAAATCCTCTCTAGGTCTGCTGGTCAGGAAGTGTATCGTACAGCAGATGATAATGCCAATTATTGACTATGGGGACATAGCATATGGCTCAGCACCCCAAACCCACCTTAGCAAACTTGTCACCCCCTACAATTCAATACAGGCATACCCCGCTTTAAGGACACTCACTTTAAGTACACTCGCGAGTAAGTACATATCCCCCAATAGGCAAACGGCAGCTCACGCATGCGCCTGTCATCACATCCTGAACAGCAATACCGGCTCCCTACCTGTACCGAAGCTGTGCGCAAGCGTGGAGACTATAGAGCCTGTTAAAAATACGTTATTTACTTCAGTTATGCACGTATATAACGATTGCAGTACAGTACATGCATCGATAAGTGGGAAAAGGCAGTGCTTCACTTTAAGTACATTTTCGCTTTACATACATGCTCCGGTCCCATTGCGTACGTTAATGCGGGGTATGCCTGTATGCCGTTTTGTTCTCCAATGCAACTACACACATCACTGCGAAATGCTCAAAGAACTAGATTGGTCATCACGTGAGTCTAGGTGCAAAGTTCATCTTTCCTGTCTTGCCTTCAAATACTTTCTGGGCAAGCTACCCGTCTATCTGAACAAGCTCCTCACCCCTACCACTTGCAGCACTTATCATCTGAGATCTGACTCCAAAAGACTGTTCATGGTCCCAAGGCTCAACAAAGTATCCGGCCGCTCCTCCTTCTCTTACCGTGCACCCCAAAACTGGAACAGTCTACTGGAGACTCTCACAGCCGCCACCAGTGTAAGTTCTTTTAAAACTAAAGCTGTCTCACATTTTAATCTGGTCTGTAACTGTTACATACGCCTAAAAGCAGTGTCAGATTTTCCGCGCTGTCGGGCCTATCAGACCTAATGGGAAGCTACTTGCCTGTGTCGGTCGCCTCCTCTCTGCCGCCCTCCTGCTCTTTTGGAATCCCTGCGTCAAATGACGCTGCGGAAGCCGCGGCCGTGACATCACACGGCAGCTCGTTGCCATGGCAATGTGACGTTACGATGTCGTGATGTCGCGTTTCCATTGCAACGTGCCACCGTACGACGTCACGTTGGTGATGTTGTGGCGTCATTTAATGCCTTGATTCCAAAGGGGCAGGAGGGCGGCACCATGGAGGCGGCCCGACACAGGCAAGTGCCTACGGGCGGCAAATTTGGAAATCCGCTGCTAGCTAAAAGATTAAATATTTGAAAGTGTTCATGGAATGTCTTTATACATAATGTATAACCCTGGTCACTTAATGTTACATAGTAGACATGTTACTATGTAATTGTAACCATGTATTTGTCATCAGAACTCTATGCCCAGGACATACGTGAAGACGAGAGGTAACTCTCAGTGTATTACATCCTGGTAACACGTTATAAATAAATAAGCCCTGTACGACAGACTGTGCCTGTAACATTCTATGTACAATGCTGCGTACCGCGCGCTATACTGTAATTGTGAAACGCTTTGAGTCCCATTGGGAGGAAAATGCTACAGTATATGAAATAATAAATTAGACTGAATTATTAGTAAACTTTAACTCTATACACACAGTAGGGTTTTCAGAATTGCAACTTGGAGGGGATTAGATTACATTGGGGGCAGCAGCTGTAGTTTTTGGCTCCAGCTAACACTATGCCATGTCTTCATTCTCAAAATAGGCAGCAGACAGTTGGAAGTGTGTATTTATACTTTGTAATGCCTTATATTGCGGCATATTAATGTTCCGGAGTGGGCCCAGACATGGGCCGCTTCCATAAAGGGGAAAAGGGGAAGGACAAACAAACCACACACAATAAAACCCCAATATATTGGGAGGAGTTAGTTCACGTAACTCTGCCCGAAACTGCCCCCTTATTAACTGAATGAATTCACTGGAATTCTGTTGCAGGTTGTGCTACTTTTTAACGTCCCAAATGCCGTTTGTATTTTTATTTGATAAGCAGAGTTGTGCAGTTTTTAACAGTATGTAAGCATGTGTGTGCCTGAAACTCTGGGCATGTCACTGTATGTACAATATGTTTGCCTTTGTGTGCAACAGTGTATGTATATATGTATCAGTGTGTGTTAGTGACAGTACAGTTTGATTGCAGAGTATCAGGGGGTCCACATCTATAAATCACAGAGGTCACCAATACACTGACATACAATGCTGGCCACAGTCAGTAAAGGGGTTCAAATCTGGACTAACAAAATATTTTCCTTATATAACTGATAGGCTCACGGTAATGTATGCGATCGACCAGCTTGGCAAAGGGTTTTGCGTATAGGTGCCATTCCTTAAAAAAAAAAAAAAAAGCCGGATACCTCGTAAAGCACATTCACACACATGTTCACTAAGTGAGCGTGCCCAGTCTTTCTCCGGTTTCACCTTCAGCTGATTAGGGCTGCCTAGGAATTCATGACTTACTATTGGTATGCATGTTTATTACATACATCACTGTCAGAGCCATAGAGCAGCTCAGATCAATGTTATCACAAGGAGGAATGTCCCCCCACTCCTACTGCATACATGAAATATTATATATTGTACAAGACTTCTCCAAGCATTTGATCGTTCCTAGTCTGTCCCAAGAATTTCAATTGCACAGATTTTCTGTCTCTATTTTGGTATACGAGCTCACAGAGACATTTGGCAGAGATCTAGCTTCTGTACCTAACCCGTCCAAAAGAAAGTTTAATTCATCATGAATGTATTTCCTGCCTCACTGGCTGAGGGACATCCATTCAGCTGGGAAGAATTCATTTTTGCTTAACATCAGCTCTTCCTAATGGGACAAAAATCACCTCTGGCTCCAGAATAAGGTGCAGAGAACAGTGTCTAACGTGTTCCCTTTCTATCCATTCGTTTTAATTTCAAGCAGCCCTAAAATAATTAGAAACAGTTCTATAGCTGCTTTAGTGAGAGAGAAGGAAAGACGTCTTGAGACGGTTCTGTGTTCTCCTCCCACAGCTGTGGGGAATATTGAGAGAAATACAAGCTGGTCATTTTGGAATGAAGACATTGTTTTAATCAGTGGTCGACAAATCACCAAAAAAATCTACTAGCCGAACAAAAAAATCTACTCGCCGAACAAAAAAATCTACTCGCCGAACAAAAAAATCTACTCGCCACCTAGTACCACACATGTGCTGCTTGGGCCAATTTTAGCTCGCCACAATGTTAAATCCACTCGCCCGGGGCGTGCAAATGTATAGGTTTGTCGAACACTGGTTATAATGACCTGACCGATACAAACTCACCAATCTTCCCGGACCAAGAGAACCAGGCGACCTCATTTTATATACTTTTCTTGTTTCACTTGATGTACAAAATGTTGCTTTCTAAGACTTCGGCCAGGAATGGGTGCGCTCCAGTGCTGCGCCCTGCTCGGCCGGGCAATTCGTGGCCAGCTAGGTGCGCGCTCGTCTGGGGGCGACGTCACGGCGCCGTGACGTTGATGCAGCCCCACTCTCATTGGAGGTTTTCAGCCGACAGCGCGCTGGAAAACAGTTTGGCGCTCGGCTGAAAACTCCAAAGCCTCCGCACACCTGCGGACGCTCGCGCGAGCCCCCTTTCAAGGCATCCTCATTGACGATGCAGGGGCTCAGCGCTGAGCGTCCACACGCCTCAGCACGGCCTGTCCTTGTATGAACTCGGCCTAACGCTCAAGGGCAGTGGTTGTAAAACTGTGGTCCCTGTAAAGGAGATAAAGGGGACTGAAACAGTTCATATAGGATAAAGCTGAAGCGTAAAGGCAGGAAAGTTCCTTTAATAAAAAACAAACAATTGGAATAATATGGTATTGGTCTTTTCATATGGCTGTCACCATGTAATATATTATATGAACTTTCTAAGTGCCATGTATTCTCCTTGAATTCATGAGGCTATTACATGTGTGCAAGACAATTTGAAATATGTCATGTTATCTTCCGTAAAGTGGCGATGGGAAGTGTTTGCCTGAAGAAAAGACACATTTTAATTAGGGAACAAGCTCTGAAAGGGGGGCCATGTCAGAAAATGGTAGTATGTTTGTGAAATAAGTCTCCCAGCAGAGTTTATATAAGAAGTAAACGAATTAGAAATACTTTCGGTATACAGTAGCTTGGAAAAGTGGGAAGATTTGGTGGGAGAAATGGTCTCTACCTTCTGTCAATTATTTGTTTGGTATCTTAATAACAAAATAGAATCTCATAAGATGGAATGTGTCTTCACACCTCCTATTTCTTGTTATTGAACTTGGATATAAAATCACCCCTTATATTTGAAGATGTTCTAATAGATACCGTGCTCCTCGGTAAACAATTCTGAAAAAAGGCACTCACATGGTATAGGACAGTGGTTCCCAACCCCAGTCCTCAAGGACCAGTAACAGTGCAGGTTTTAAGGATACCCGGCTTGAGCACAGGTGGTTCAATCACCATGATTGGGCCACCTGTGCTAATGAGAGGATTGCCTTAAAACCTGCACTGTTAGTGGTCCTTGAGGACTGGAGTTGGGAACCACTGGTATAGGATATATCATCATCTTCAGCCCTTGTCTCCCCACTGCTGGATGAAGCCTCCCCGATGATTTTCCAGGTCTTGCCGTTGGAAGCCTCTCTTCTCCACTTTGTTCCAACAAATTTTCTGATTTCATCCTCCCATCTTACTTTTGGTAGTTGTCTTGGCTTTTTAATGTCTCTTGGAATCCAGTAAAGTACCATCTTTGTCTAACGACGGCCATTTCTTCTTGCAACATGTCCGGCCCACTTCCATTTTAATTTCTTCACGGTTATGTCACAGACTTTTATTTGGTTCAAACCCATTCATTATTTCTCCTATCTCTTTGGGTTATACCCAGCATACATCTCTCCATTCTTCATACTACTCCATACTGTGATATCTGAAGCTTCTGAATTATATTCGCCTTTATTGTCCATGTTTCACATCCATACATGAGCACGGGCAGAATAACATTCTTCTTGAGGCACGTGAAAGGTTCCCTTGAAATATTGTCTTGTTTGTGCCAAATGCCTCCTTCCCATCTTCAATCACCTATTGATTTAATTCAAAAAGGTTTCCCATCCGTTATTTGCCGGCCAAGGTAGACATAGGGCCTCATGCAGTAAGCGACGATTATGTGAAATCGGCAAGCTTATCGATTAGTCATGTTATTGGCGTTTTTCCCTCTCCGTATGCAGTAAGTGCCGAATACATTCAAAATCAAGCCGAAAACAAATCCGCCCACTCTCACGATGATGAGCCGATCACACACAGGTGTATCGGCGTGCGTGGCGGGGTGCTGTTAGGTTGCACAATCACAAATCTTGCTGAATCAGGCGAAACAAGCATGTTTTTGATTGCGCGCCATATTTAAAGGCAACGTGTACTGCTAATCATTCTCTGTGTTGTTGGGAGTGAGAGAGAGAGAGAGACGCACAGAGCTGGACGATTGAAGATTTGCATATTGACTGAGAGACTTGTTGTGTATTGGGTGAGCTTTGTCCTTTGTTGTTTTGTTTACATCTTTGTCTTGTTTTATATGTGGAAGTGGGTCGTGTGATTGCCTGTACATTTCTTGTCTGTTTTTTGTGAGTGCTGGAAGTATGCCCGCAAAGCGTGGGAAGAGTGATGCTGGTGGGAGTGGGAGTGCTACTCGTGGGAGTACGCGTCGGAGTGAACGTACTGTTCAGGGGAGTGATGTTGCTGGTGCACCGAGTGGTGTTGCTGGGAGTGGGAGTGCTGTTGCTGGGAGTGGGAGTGCTGTTGCTGGGAGTGGGAGTGCTGGTGCTGCGAGTGTTGTTGCTGGGAGTGGAAGTGCTGTTGTTGGGAGTGGGAGTGCTGTTGTTGGGAGTGGGAGTGCTGTTGCTGTGAGTGGGAGTGCTGGTGCTGGTGCTAGGAGTGTGAGTGCTGGTGCTAGGAGTGTGAGTGCTGGTGCTAGGAGTGTGAGTGCTGGTGCTAGGAGTGGGAGTGCTGGTGCTGGGAGTGCTGCTGGTGGCGCAGTTGCTGATGGGGTGTCTGGTGGTGGCGTGCTTGCTGGTGGCCAGCTTTTGGAGGCTCTTCCATTGGAAGAAGGAGAGTCCAGTCAGCACCAGCCAAGCTCTGACCCTAAACCTGCTCGGAAGAAACGTGTGGAGAAGCCACGTAATCCTCGCTTCAATGACCAGGAAAATAGGGCTCTTGTCACTGGCATTCTGGAGCACTATGACAGTCTCTATGGACATTTAGTAGGTAAGTGTAACTTTACATTTATTATTCAAATACATGTGATCCTAGGTCATCTGAGTTTTGTTCATATGCAAATATGGGTACACAATATCTTTCTATGTTCATTAGTGTGGAAACACAGCTTTTTATCATGCCTTACAAGGACAAATAAACACAGGCGGTCAATTTGCCAGAACTGCATACAATATGAATGCAACCTTGCTTACATGTATAGGTTTAGTAGTGAATGCTCATGTGCTTCACATATTACACATAAAACAGCATGTTTGCTATCTCTTGGAACAGCTAGCAGTGTAGGAAACTGGTGCTTATATTATTATTAATTTACCTCATATCTTTTATATGTTTTTCAAGGGCGGACAAGTGCAGCAAGCAAAAAAGAAATGTGGGACACAATAGTCATTGGTGTCAATGCCTGTGGGAATAGTGTCAGGGACAAGTATCATTGTCGGAAAAGATTTGATGATATTAGGTCCAAATTGAAAAAGAAAATACAAGACCAACGCGTGCATGCTACTGGCACTGGAGGTGGGCCCACACCACAACGTCTCATATTGACTCCATTGGAGGAGCTGCTTCGGCCAAAATTACTTACCGTCGTCGTGTAAGGCTTGGCTGGTGACCGTGACATTGGAATTTATCCGTCACAATTTCCAGCAGGTGATAAATATTACTGTACTAGGCGTGTCGTTGCTTACAGTTATTTTGCATATTTACACTGCTTTTTATACTGTCTTCACAATATAAGCATACCTGCATCTATATATGTATATGTCTGATTCTGTATATATATATCTCAAAATAGACATATATGTAATAGTCCTACTAAAAGCAGTAACTAATATAGCACGTGCCATTGCGTGCTCATTTACATGTGAATTCCCAAAATGCATAGCTGCAGTGGAAGCAATTGATGGTGGGCGAAGATGGGGAACAACAGGGTAGTACACATGTGTAACACATGTTCATGAGAAATTATTAGTAGCTACAGGTACAGAACAGAAATATGTATCATATTATTGTGTATTTTATTGATTTTACTCCGACAAACATGACATTACTGCCTATTTTAAGCATGCATCAAAGAAATTGCATGTAACGGCCTACAAACATCACTGGCACTAACACATCTATAGTTGCTTATGAAAAGGTCCATTTTTGCTTTATGTCATATACAGACAGCATAATGAGGCACACGTATCATATGTTATGTCATTGTTTTCATAACTTAAACACTGCAGATGACTACTTAGCTCATCTACCATTGTGTTAAAGCAGCTGCAATTAATATCTCATCACAGCATACACTTCAACAGAGGGGGTGGGGTTCAGCACACACACTAATTACAGCCTCATTTCACGGTCAACTTAGTTCACACCATTTTCACCTGTTTCAAGTAATTGAAAGGTGTGGCTGATTAGGCTTTTTGGGGAAGGGAATACCTTTCTTACAACCTGAATAGCACAACTGAAGTTAATCACACTCATTTGAAAGCTTAACTCTAGCTACTAAATGCCCCAACAACTCATTACTTATCAAAGCGTACGTCACACATTAGTTCACTCATATCTATAGTTGAACTACTATCAAAGACACATTATCACACACTGCATGTGTTGTCTTGTTGAGTCACAGCCACATTCAGGTGTGCCACATCTTCGATTAATGTACCACACATATCCTCTACCAAAAACAACACTTTTTGCAATATGACCACCTTCATGATAACCATTGTGAATGGTCATCTCATGATAGTTATGTACATTATGATACTGATATCACTACACAACATATGATTTTTATGTACAAATTTTATCTATTTATCCTCACGCATTACTGCAGGAACATAGTATGTTTTATGTTAGGAAACTCAAAAGTTCTAAGTACACAGGCATGTACAGTGTTATTACAACTATTTATGTTCACTTTCACACACATTTTCGGTTAAGGAACTGATGTTGTTAGTTAATCATAAATACAGAACATACAATAAGTGTTTGTTCAATATTTACACATGTAAATGTAAAACTTATGTTATTGTTATATATAGTTGCCCCTGGAGGACATGTGTCACCTGAGATGGAACAAGTGTCTTCACCTGGGTCAGCCAGCTCAACACAACTAGAAGGTGAGTGTATCATTTGCTGGCCATATAATATGTGCTCTTCTATATGTTATGTTGTCATGTTCATTATTTGTTTTGCACATCTTCTTTAAATAGGATTACTTAGTGTCAGTGCAAATTAAGTGTAAGGCAACATGTATTGTGTTAGTGATGTGAACTATCATGTAGGACTTCTGAGTTTAGAGCAACTTTTCATTCATTCATATTTCATACTGAGTCCAAACATTATTCGTAAGTCAAGGTAGTTTTTAATGTGAGGTTATAAAACGTATGCTAACATGTTAGGTGTTACTTAGGACACAGTACAATTACATAGTAACACAGCATACATTAACATGCCATTTAATAATGTGTACATTTCTTTTTAGAACATCATGGTGATGAGGATGATGAGTATGATGAGGATGACGCCGCAGAAGAGACTGAAATACAATCATGTGACCATGAAGAGGTGCCAATAGAAACTGTTGTACCGCCAAATCGTCCATCAACTTCCACATACGATGCAATTGTAGCTTCAGAGGGAAAAATAGTGGACGCAGAAAATCGTCGCCATTCAGACATGATGACAGTGCTGGAAAGAATGATTGGACTGCAGGAAGAAACAGTATCACAATTGGCACATCTCCACAGAGTCTTCATTGAAGTGCCTAAACAGTTGCAAAAAATCAACACCTCATTCGAAGCATTAGTTGTTCAGCAAACACAAGCTAATTACTGGAGAATGACTAATGTACCACAATTCAACACCTCACAGCCAGGATCTGTTCATGCAGGTCAGTTTTCACCACATTCATCTGATATTCATTCACCAGGCCCAAATGTTACAGGTCAAGTAGCAGACATTGCTGTGCAGGTTCCTGACGACATCCTACCGCTGCCATCTGTACAAATTCAGCAGCTGACACCTACAAAGGAGGCCACAAAAAGAAAATACAAGCAGTTACTACTGACCAGTTTTTGGTCAAAAACAAAAAAAGACTCACATGAAACAGACCGACCATCACTTGTGCAGTGTCTACCAACTTGCTCACATGTGTCAGTGGGCACAAGCTCTGTCGGTGAGTCACTTGCCACAAGCCCTGTCCGTGAACAGTCAGTACCCACAAGCCCTGTAGGTGAGTCACTGCCCAAAAGCCCTGTAGGTGAATCGCTGCCCAAAAGCCCTGTAGGTGAATCACTGCCCAAAAGCCCTGTAGGTGAATCGCTGCCCAAAAGCCCTGTAGGTGAATCACTGCCCAAAAGCCCTGTAGGTGAGTCACTGCCCAAAAGCCCTGTAGGTGAGTCACTGGCCACAAGCCCTGTAGGTGAGTCACTGGCCACAAGCCCTGTAGGTGAGTCACTGGCCACAAGCCCTGTAGGTGAGTCACTGGCCACAAGCCCTGCCCGTGAAGTGCCAGAGGCCACTCAAAGTGGCTCTGTTGTGCCTAAAGTTGGTGGCAAAAGAAAAAGGAAAATTCAAGAGACAACAAGCAGGCCTGTTACTCGCTCGCAAAAGGAACAAAAAAAATAAATGTTATAATTCAGAAAATATGTCTTTGGCCTTGTTTTGTTGACTTCAGATTATCTAATTACTATTGTATGTATGCTGAAGACTGTGTTGTTTCCAAACTTTCAACTATGTTCTTGTACACGTGAAGTTTTGGAAATGTTAACACTCATAATTAATTGTGTTATAAATATTTATGTTTTAATCGTCTGTTCAGTAATGGTCCACCAGGAGCCAGTTGCTAAGTTTAGAGAAGCTGCCATTGACTTTGCAGCAAAACATTGCATTTGGGTGTGTTAATTGATGTAAGAATTGCATATGCATATTAGTCACATGCAATTATAAAAACACCTAAGTAAGTGCAAACATCTTTCTTGTACGTGTACAGCAGGATTATGTGTAAATTATTACTTACCTTTGCCTTGCTTGGCCATTGTAATTTTGTCCTTTAATCATTTGTGTGTTCGTTTCAATAACATCTCAGAATGTATAATAATATATATATATATATATAGTACTATATAGTACTATATAAACTGGTATACATGTATTTTACAAACTAATACACTTCATGCTTCCTTGTGAAAACACTATTTTAATAATACAGGCCTAATGTTTGAGAAATATCCTAAGTATGAGACTCTAACAGTATTATGCTTAAACAAATGTTTATTACTTAATTCAATCATGTTTCTCACCATTTAAATAGGTTTCATACAAGGTATACTTAATGCCATCAATGTTGTGTGTACTCCTGCAATATTAAAAAAAATAAAATATAATATATAAATATATATATATTTTTATAAGAGAGATATATTTATATATATATATATATACACACGTATTTAAACTCATGCAGACAGGGAGTTAACCAGACTTTCACATACACACAGAAATGTAAGCGGGGAAAAAACATTTCTTTTTGCAGGTGTGTTTTTACTGATATGCCTGGCTAAGAAATATTTTCACACAGTGGTCTTTGTTAGTTTTCAAAAAAACACTATGTGAACGCATTCAAAGTCTAGGGATGTTTTTCACAAACGAGATAAAAGAAGGAGAAATGTTTCTCCCACAGTCCCATATCACGAACCACAACTGTTAACCCAATTAGACAAACAAATCCAATTGGCGTTTGAAATAAGGAGTCAAAGTAGTTAGTTTTGTTGACCTTGACAAGGAAAAACAGGAGTTTGTTAGCCATTCAGCACATTCATTTTGATGAGCAAATAACACAGACCTGCACACAGCTTTTGTGCTACTCAGACATGGCTGATGAATTCGTTAACAATATTAATCCCCTTTTAGGGTATAAGTACATGATCTGTGAAGCCATCTTGAACAGTCGCGGACAGAAAGCAAGCACACGCCAAATCGATGATTTCATTCGAGCAAAATATCCTTATTACCAAGACCGTAAGCATGCACGGAATTTTAATTCCTCAATAAGATTCACTTTATCAAGTAATGACTTTTTTGAACGTGACCAGGATAAGCTACAACACACCTATGGTTTCTGGAAGATTGCCCCGGAAAAACAATTTCTCCTGAAAGACGGCACTTATATTGTCGTGAAAGGCATATTTATTCCTAATGGCAATAGCAATGTATCCGCTACTACTGATCCGTTTGAATCGATACGTGCTGCAATATCTGCAGCCTCCATTCCTGAAACCCACATTGTACAAGAACAAAAGTACTATGATTATGTACCAAGCCTTTCAGCTGAAAATGCATTGGAATGGGAACCCGAAGAAATGAACCTACCTCCCGACCAATTATTTGAAGAAAGCAGTGGCGATTCCTATGAGCGCATCCTGGAGGAGATATGTGCCATACTGGATTCAGCGGTTGGGTTAAGCGTGGATGAAAATGCCTTGCATTTCTGGAGCGACCAGTTGCAGCCAGGCGAAGAGTTAATTCTAGAAGAATGGTAAATATAACAATCGTTATGCGTTGACTCTGCGTTAAAATTTTTTTTTTTTTTTGTAACCACCATTTTCACTTTCAATGCGTGGATACAGCGTAACATTGCAGACTGCATAACATGTAGCGATCACAAACAAATTGTTTCCTAATACAATATAGTAGAACCTGAAAGAGTAGTACACATTGCTGACGGAATAAATATACGTACTTTCCTATCCCTTTAAACATATTAGCAACATTTTTCCATTACTCTAACACATACCTGTTTTGTTATCATGCAACATCTACAACATTGAAAACCGGGTCCACCACGTATGACGTGGGACCCTTGTCATGGGCCAAGGCGTCCTTAAAAAGGATTACTGATGTAAGTCCCGCCCCCAAGCGACGTGCGCGCCTCAAAGCCTATTGGCTGTCATGTTTTGTTATAGTAACGGTAACTGCAGTGTGTGATGCGTGCGGCTCAGTGTTTGTAGGCGTACCCTGGGCGTTAGCCGAATGTTAATTGAGTGGGAGGAGTGTTAGCGTGCGTTTCACGCTGGCTTAACATGACGTCACACGTATTGCATTTGCGCATTGTGTTATCGGCCGTGCTTTCTGTTCAAACACGTCTGTTTAAAAAGAATACAGATGTACTCGTTTAGAACGAATGTAGTTTCGTCTTCATTGTATTTGAAATAAAGATGTTATGTTTACTGGTATTTTCAACATGTATTGAACGCACAACGTACGCTTTGTTTTGCGCATGCGCTAACAGTTAGTGGAGCCAAGCGTGAAGTGCGTGCGCACACAAAGATGTGCGCGCACATCTTTCAGTATACAGGCAACGTTCACTTCTTATACATAGTTATGCCTGCTACAAATTTAAAGAAACATTACATACTGATGAACAGTTTTACTTCTAACATATAAGTGACTGACGTGTGTATCTACACAATCATATAGAGCTGCGTAACGCGTTGTCACGGATGCATATCTAGTAAGGTGCCATCTTTGACCATCATGTGTTTGCTGTATTTCAGAGATGTCGGGGAAGATACAATCGGATCAATGTATGATTTCAGAAGAGTCTACCTTTATATGAGATGATTGTGAGGAGGAGCCACCGACTACTATACTACATATGGAACTAATTTTATATTGCTTGCAGCGCTTATTAACAAACAATTAAAAATGTGATACCCTTATGCCTATATTGCATAAGCACTTAATTAACATAATGATGTTGCAAAAGAGTGCCTCATGAATTTTTATTGAGTGTTCTTTAATGACTACTAACATTTTATGACATGGTGTGTTTTATATATAACAACCATTCCCACTCTGCTAACACATTTGTGTATTCTAATATGTAATGGAACGTATGACTGTCGAAACTATGTAACAATAATAATAATAATATGAGCATGTTCATGTATAGGGCTGCTAGTTGTACGCAGCGATTTACAGACACATGTTTCAGCCTGAGGTCCCTGGCCCGTGGAACGTACAAATGTTTTTTTGCCGCATGAGGCACAGGGAGATAAAGTGACTTGGCCAAGGTCACAAGGAGCCCACACCGGGAATTGAACCAGACTCCCCTGCTTCAAACTATCAGTGCCAGTGTGTGTCTTTACTCAGTGAGCCACTCCTTCTCCCAATGTAAAGGACACTTACAACCAAGTAGCCATTTATTTTTAAAATCTCTTGTTACATGGGTATGTAGATAAAATGGTTTGGGACTGTAGCAAATAATGTTACTGGCCAGATGTTATGGTCCCCTCCAATGCATGATGTTCTGAATATGACATCACCATCATGTTATGAAGTACGTTTCTGTGTATATTTCATTAACCTAACTAACTATAGTTTACTGTGTTTATTAATCGTTTAGAAATACATAGTATAGTCAATATGATGATATAAGCTACCATAATAAAGCTGGTGTTATCATTTGTCGGTGTTATACATGGATCCTACACCAATTGATAGAGACACAAACAGTTGTCTTAAAAAGTGTGTCTATGCTAGTGATGAATGTGCTCCCGTAAGTAAACAAATAAGTACAGTTATCCCCTTTTCTCCAACCACCTCTATATTACATTCATGGAAATTATAAGGAAACATACATAAAATGTGATGAAATGTGAGTAATCATTTTGTAATACAATGCACATGAAACCTCAAGAGTAGCTAAATGCATATACATGATACAGAAAGTACATATATGTAACATTTGTGTTTAAACCAATATGTTGGGTTTTTAGTTCCAATAATTATAGGAAGATTGAGGTAGCCACATCTTATGAGAGATGTCAGCAAATATACATACCATGATCAGTCATACTGCAAATATACCTATAATGCAAAGGAACAATATATAAATTGCAAACATTGACATGCCATCTTCAGTACCGTAAAGAACACATCAAAGTGTGTATTTGGTGTTAAATGTGCAACACCATGTATATTTAATGACATTCAAAATGTAAATCAGCCTGGTGTACACATCATCTGGATGTACATGTTACACTGCACCAATAACATTGTATGTAAGCATACTAGAAGCATGAATGATTATGGGCATAATATGTGTTTTGTCTTAGCATAAGGAATAACACAATGCTAAAATATTATTGCTTTGTTACCCAAGTTGTATTCACATACACACAACTAAAGTACAATTGAAGAGGGATTATATAACCTGTGCAACAATAACATACCGGTGCCACATCCCTTTGTGCACACAGCAGAGAAAAGAAAGGTGTGCAACCCATATTCATCTGTGTCCTAACAGAAGGTTATATAAAGAAACATTATTGTTAATATAACATAATTAAACTATAAAAGTAGTACTAGGAACATATGAGTTTGTACTTACAAGAAAAAAATGAATTGATGAGATTCTGTCGTGTCTGGCCACCACTGGCTGTTTGTTCATTTTCAGCAGCTACATGGGTGGGATGCTCGTCTACCAAAGCCTCAGCTAGGTCTGACTGTACATTGTGCCTGAGTGCAACATTGTGCAAAATGCAACAGGCAAGGATAATATCAGACACTTTTTGAGGCTTGTATAGAAGAGCCCCACCAGTTCTGTCCAGACACCTAAACCTGGTCTTGAGTAGGCCAAATGTCCTCTCTATAACAGATCTTGTAGATATATGGGCTGCATTGTACCTCTCCTCTGCTTCAGTTTGAGGGTTTAGCACCGGAGTCAAGAGCCACGGCCTAATTCCGTATCCTGAGTCACCTATAATGAATGGAGCACACATAAGCTGACATTAGTGATCAAATTGTACAATGCCAACATTCCTAAATCAACATGTGTTTTGTGTTAGAACATGTAAATATGTACTCACCCAGCAGCCAACCAGGTTCAAAATGTCCCTCTTCGAACGCATGGAAGACTGAAGAGTTCCTCAGGATAGAGGAATCGTGACTGGAACCAGGGAACTTGGGTACCACATGCATTATCCTCATCGTGGCATCACATACCACCTGTACATTGAGTGAATGGTAGTGCTTCCGATTGCGGTACACATGCTCACTCTGACTAGGTGCAATCAAAGCAACATGTGTGCAATCGATTGCACCCAGCACAGATGGTATCCCTGCTATATTATAAAAGCCAGTCCTGACTTCCAGCCACTCTGTTGCCTCTGTAGGAAAATGAATATAATTCCTAGCGCGTCTATTGAGTGCATAGAGAAACTGGGTCAAGGCCCGCGAGAATGTAGATTGCGAGACCCCGCCCACTATGCCCACAGTTGTCTGGTATGACGCGGAAGCAAGATAATGTAATGAGCACAGCATTTTAACAAGCCCAGGGACTGCACGACCTCTGGCTGTGAAAAAATCTAAATCCCCCCTTATCTCCTCATAAAGAGATAAGATTGCTGCTGAACTCAAACGATAGCGACTTACAATCTCCTCCTCACTCATCCCATCTAACAGGGTTCTCTCCCTGTACAGACGCGGACGAGGCACAAGTTGTCTCCTCTGTCTTCTCCTCTGATCTCCTGTCCCTCTACCTGTCCCTCGGCCTGTCCCTCTCCCTGTCCCTGTCGTATCCGCGTCACTGTCACTGTCCCTCGGTGTGTCCCTACCTTGCCCTATATCATTCTCTTGATCAGCAAGCATGTCATAGAAAAGAATGTTCCTGCGTCTCCTAAACATTCGCAACATTTTGAAATGAGTAGCTGTGAATGAGCAGGTAATGTGCGTCCTTTAAATAGGTATGTGATGATGTCAGGTGACATAGTAAAATGCAAGGTGTTACATTAACATAATAAAGTACTTCTGTGGCAAGCTGTGTGCACTTGTTGTTCTAAGTATTTGTTGTGTGTATTCTGCAGGGAATGATGATATTTGGCAATGATGTGACGTGAAGCTTTGTACAAAGATTGCTTGCAAATAAATAGTTGCATGTGCAATGCATGTAACACTTGTGAACGCAAGAGTCAGTCATGTAATGAGACAAAAAGGCTGAGATTGACGTGGGAAAAGTTTTGTGTAACATGTGTAATTATCCATGTTATTGTGACATGTTGGCAACAATGAATAGTCGTGTGCATATGCATGCATTTGTGTAAGGAGGATAGTTGGTATAGAATGAGTTTACAAGGTGTCCCAATGATGAATTACTGTACATGTGTGTATAAGTTAGGTTGAAGTGCTTGTAATGCAACGGTTACAATGTAAACATGCAATGTGATTGAGCGTCCAATAAGTGACGTCATGAAAATAGGGAGGACCCAAACGTAGATGTAAACATGAGAATTTAGATGTACATGAAGGTTTAAAGATGCGTGACACATTACAAGCATTGTGTAATGTAAAGGAACATGAATATACGGTGTATGTGTGACATGTGTGACATCATGTAAATAATTGTCGCTGAGTTGAGTAAAATGTGTGATATGATGTGAGGTTCTCCTTTAAGAGTGTAGTATAGTATTTTCCCTTGCCACATCATCACATGATGAGTAATGTGACCCGCAAATGCTGAAAACATGTAAAAGTCGAATGTTATGCAAATAAGACACATCAGCTGTGACACAATGCAGGGAATGCCCCCACACTGTAATGCAAATGACGTTTGTATTGTGAGCAATGAAACGTAAACAGTACTATACTGTTATACGTCCCCGCTCCATTGACTTCCATTGATGTACAGAAGATTTTTTTTTTCTAAGTGCCGTTCCGGCAGCCTTAGCGATCGTTCTCCCGTCCAAAATGCCAACTTTAGTTGGCGGGAGAAATCGGCCATAACATCTCAATTTCGTAGTGCCGATCAGCCCCGATAAGCTGTTTTTTTTTTGTTGAATCCAGCCGATTTAAAAAAGTGGCGATCAGTGTCGAAAACAGGCTTATCGGCAGGCGACTGGCCATAACCAAATTATCGGCTCCGAAACCTGGCGATATGAAGCACTTATCGGCGCTTACTGAATCTCAAACCCAATTTTGGCTATAACATGGCCATATTTCCCTTATCAACGCTTACTGCATGAGGCCCATAGTCTTCGACTTCTTTTAGTTCTATTCCATTTATTTGAATCTTTGCTAACTTGACACATTTGTTGAACATCACTGGGGTCTTGCTGATATTGTTACAGAGGCCCACAGTCTTACTTGCTTCGACGAGTTCTCCAAGTTCATCTCTCCTTTCTTGCCTTCAAATACTTTCTGGGCAAGCTACCTGTCTATCTGAACAAGCTCCTCACCCCTACCACATGCAGCACTTATCATCTGAGATCTGACTTCTAAAGACTGTTCATGGTCCCAAGGTTCAGCAAAGTATCCGGCCGCTCCTCCTTCTCTTACCGTGCACCTCACACCTGGAACAATCTATGCGAGACTCTCACAGCCACCATCAGTCTTTCATAACTAAAGCTGTCTCACATTTTAATCTGGTAGGTAACTGTGTAATACGCCGAAAAGATAAAATCTGTTAAACTGTTCATGCAATGTCTTTATACCCTGTTCATTTAATGTAACCATTTATCTGTCATCATAACTTTGCCCAGGACATACCTGAAAAAGAGAGGTAACATCAAGGGGGGGGGAGGGGATAAGATTCTGATGGGGCATGGGGGCCAGCCTAGGCAGATGATAAAGATGGGGGGCAGGGGGTGTCGGATAAGATGCTGATGGGGCATGGGGGCGAGCCTAGGGAGATAATTATGGGGGGCAGGGGAGGGATACGATGCTTATGGGGCATGGGCGCCAGCCTAGGCAGATGATTATGGGGGGCAGGGGGTGGGGGATAAGAGGCTGATGGGGCATGGGGGCCAGCCTGGGGAGATGATAATGATGGGGGGCAGGGGGGGATAAGATGATGTGGCATGGGGCCAGCCTGGGGAGATGAGATGATGAGATGAGATGATAATGATGGGAGGGGTGGAGGATAAGATGATGATGGGGGCTAGACTAGGGGAGATATGATGATGGGGGGCAGGATGAGATGATGAGGGGGGGGGAATAAGATGGTGATGGGGACCAGTCTGGAGAGATGAGATCATGATGATGGGGGGAGGTGGGGGTATTTTTTATATGTATTGAGAAGGTGGGGGTATTTTTTAAATGTATTGGGGACATGGGGGTATTTTTAAAATGTATTCGGAGAGTGTGGGGGTATTTGTATATGTATTCGGGGGCGTGGGGGTATTTTTATATGTATTCGGGGGCGTGGGGGTATTTTTATATGTATTATGGGGCGTGGGGGTATTTTTTTTTATATGTATTCGGGGGCTGTCGGGGTATTTTTTATATCTATTCGGCGGGGCGTGGGGTTCCAGTATTGTGTCCAGTATTTTTTTACAAGCCACCTGGCAACCCTAACTGTAAGGATCTTCTTAAGCTGAACACAGGCCTCTCCTTATGAGAGCCTGTATGTCCAGTTCCTTACTTAAAGGGAAACCTACAGTATCATATAGGGCACTTCCCTAACTAGGAAAACAATAAACAGGAAGAATATAACTATATACATGTGAGATTCCTCCTGGAGTCTGGGAGATCTGAAGGCAAAAGCACACGTATGCCTTTTTTATAACCTTGCTGGGGTATAACCCCACCCTCAGTTACTGGGCAGAATACATGTTGTAGAAGGCCTCACCATGTACATGTGACCTTCTGGCAATCTCTAGAACAAAACGTGACTGGACATGTGCATTGAAAATGCAACATACAGTATAGTAACAATAATGTGACTAACTCTCACATGTCTGAGGCTGGTGAGGATTTAACCCATACACTGCTCGCAGCTACCAGGGCGGACTTGCAGGGATTCTCTAAACTAGCAGGGTGCTATATAAATAAATAAGATGATTTGCATTAGATTACATCTCGACACCTTGAGTATGAATGAAAGAGGCTGAGGTTCGGAATAGAACCTATTTAACTTATAATCACAAACTTTTACTATTCGGGTATTGGCCTCAATTGATAACCTCATATCAATTGAGGCCAATACACTGAATAGTAAGATTTTGTGATTATAAGTTACATTGAACAAGTACATTCCTGCTCTGTGCCTAAATGAATGCATTGTAATCTTATATCTGTGAGAATCCAGCAGAGCCTCCCATTATGGGCAGGTCCGTCTTTACAAAGTTGTCAATCTATGCTCTTTTTTTGTTTTGATACAATATCATAGGCCAGTGTTTCTCAGCCCTCACCCTGCAGCAACCCAGCCTGGCCATGTTTTAGGGATAACCAGTTAATCACACTCACATGCAACATAAACGGAGACCTGTAGTTTAGTAATTCAACTGAATATTTCCAAAATCCAGTCTGACGGGGGTGTTCCCAGGAAAGGGGTGAGAAACACTGCTGTACACACACCTGGCTACTGCTATTTAACCAGGCAAATGTCAATATATACCACATCATTATGCCTATTCACCCACTGATTACAGTGCTCTTTGTGTTTCATTGGAATCTCAGTTGTCTTGTTCTTTTAAACCTGGTCCTTTATAGTAAATAATATCAGATTTGCAATAAAGTAAATGCACAGTTAACATATTTTCTAACTTTTATAATGTCTGTTCATAGTTCAAGCTATGTTCAGCGTTTCCTGGCCATCTCGGGGAATTCATGGGCTTTCCCTCCGAGATTTCAATACGTTTTGATGAGATGTTACTGCAAGAAAAAATAAATGAGTTTGGAGTATATAGCCTTTTCTATCTTATTGATACTGTAACTTTTCGAATGTCTGTCCATAGTTCAAGATATGTTAACGCCTTGGCTGATCTTACGGTATTCACTGGACATCAGCTGGCGTGCTTGTTGCCCTTGGAACATACAGTGGACATCACAACTTTGTTCATTTCTAGGGGAGAACTCTTCATAGGGAGCTTTAAAAGAGCAATTCCTGTGTTTTTTTAAATTATGGTTTTTTTTTAACATAGGTTTGAAACAGGGTGGCTCCTGAGCTGAGCTTTGCTTCCCAAGATACAGACTTCCGGAGGGGGTGCCGGTTAACTCAGCAAAGTTTAAAGGTCCTGCGCCAATAGGAAGCCGAACCTGATGACGTTACGACTTCCTATTGGCCCGCAGGGCGCCGGAGCTCGAAACGCCTCCATGACATGAACCCTGCTAGCCGAATGAAGTGGCTACCGGCGCCCCCCTATGGATGTATCTCCGGAAGCAAGGAGGTCCTTGTGAGCATGCAATCGTGCACAAGTGGTCACATAGTTAAAATCCAGAGGATTCCACGGAGCGTCCAGCACTCAAAGGCTTAACTGGCTTTTTTAATGTAATTGCAAAAGACAAATTCCATAGCAACAATTTTCCACATAATATGGGGAAGGGAGCGGCTCAGTGAGTAAAGACACTGACGCACTGAGAGTTTGAAGCAGGGGAGCCTGGTTCAATTCCTGGTGTCAGCTCCTTGTGACCTTGGGCAAGTCACTTTATCTCCCTGTGCCTCAGGCACCAAAAACATAGATTGTAAGCTCTACGGGGCAGGGATCTGTGTCTGCAAAATGTCTCTGTAAAGCGCTACGTATAACTAGCAGCGCTATACAAGAACATGCTATTATTATTATTATTATTATATATGATGTATGCTGCTAACTTACTTCCTTAACTTGGGTATTATATCAAAATGATTTGAGATGAATTATAGTGCAATTCTTATACAATTTCCAATTGAAGCCTAACTAGGAGACACTGCAAATATTCTCGGAAATATTTATCTGAAATTAGAGGTTCCTGGAGGATAGGCGGTAAAGTACGTTATTGAGATTAAAAAATTCAAATGTAAAGACTATAATATAAACATATTTTTAAACTTTCAAAGTAAAACAAGGGTTTTAAAAATGATATTCCACTAAAATGTTTTTGTTTTTTAAATCACAATTTGGTCTTTTCTGTTCCTCTTTATCCTGTGCTCCTAATCATGTATTTTGTGCTCTGAATTCAACATTTGTTTTCATTTTGGGAAAATAATATTTTTGGTGACCCTTTAAAAATGAGCATGTAATGGATCCGCACCTCAGTTTGCTGTTTGCCTTGCCTTACAGACCTGGAACACTGCTCCTGATGTTTGCTGCAGCTCCACCCTGGGTTCACTCATTGAGGCAATGCTGTGACACACCCCTTCTGCTATTGGTTCACTGACCTTTAAAGACCCCTGTCCCCACAATGCTTCCCTGCTGAGCATAACCCTTCCTGGTTGTCACAAGTGTTCTGCCACAAGCCCTAAGGCTTGGCTCTGTTGTGTTCTAATCTCTCTAGTTCTATTCCCTAGTTCACGCAGAGGTCTGTTCCTGTCTCCTATGCTGAAGCAGAGTACTCTTCATGTTAACTTCAGATCCCTGTTTCCTGAGGCCGGCTGCTAGTCTCATGCAGTGGCCTGTTCCTGTGCTGAAGCGGAGTACTCTTCATGTTAACTTCAGATCCCTGTTTCCTGAGGCCGACTGCTAGACGCACGCAGCGGCCTGTCTCCTGTGCTGAAGCGCCAGTGTTGACTTCAGCTCCCTGTTTCCTGAGGCCTGCTATCCTTCCACAGCAAGAGCCTATCTACCGGTACCTGGGGCTCGCTGCTCATTCTCCATAGCAGTGGCCGTGTCCTGGTTCCTGTGCTGAAGCGGAGGTCTCTCCAGTGTTGACTTCAGCTCCCGGTTTCCTGAGGCTTGCTGTCCTTCCTCTGCAGAGCCTATCTATTTGGTTCCTGGGGTCTGCTGCTCATTCTACATAGCAGAGGCCGTGTCCTGGTTCCTGTGCTGAAGCGGAGCACCTCCCGTGTATTCTTCTGCTTCCTGTTTCCTGTGGTCTGCTGCCCTACCCTTAGCAGAGGCCAATCTATGAGTCCTGAGGTCTGTAGCTCTCTCTCTCCTTGCACAGGCCGCTCTGGACTCTTGCGCTGAAGCACTGCTGCCTGGCGGCGTGCCCACTCCGGTCTGCCTACCCCTTCCTGAGACCAGTACCATGGGCCATGGTCACTGCACGCGCAGAACCCACGCCCGCGCTCACGCTCCTAAGCTGAAGCGGGGTATTCCTGACTACCTGTTGCCGAACTCCTGCTTGAATAACGTTTACCCTGATCTCTCCAGTCCTGACCATGGCTTGTCCACTGATGATGCTACCTTCTCCAGCCCCGACCCTGCTACGTACGACTACGAACTGCGCAATCCGGATCAGCCTGCGCGGTCTAAGGTCGGTGCTTATACAACCCCACCGACCCAGGTTTGTGGCGAGCACAACCGTGACAGAGCATCATTTTAAAACAATGTTGGTAAGGCTTTATAACTCATCCCTGATCACTGCATATTTGTCATTTCTGCAGCATTCTTTGGAAGCAATATGCATTTCATCTCATGGGCTTTCTTTTTGAACAGGAAAAGCTACTTAGTACATATTAAACTGTGACACAAATGTTAAAAATGGCAGCAAGGAGTTACATGGCAGAGAGCTTCCACGCTACTGAAACACAATAAGGCTGCGCTTATAGTGCCGGCGATGCGACGTCACGTGAAAACATGCATTGTCGCCGTCGTCTGCGCTTATAGTGCACGCGACGGCACGTCCAAGCGACAGCGCTACCAAAAATCTGGTAGTCACTGGTATTTGATTTTTTCAGCGACGGTCTCCCCTTGTAGCCAATCAGAGAGCTTCTCCGTCGCTCCGCCTTCCTCCTTTCTGAAGTCACTGGCGTTGTAGCCAGCGACGTCGCCTAAACTTAAATTACAACTATCGCAATGGCTTATACTGCTTGACGATGACGTCACCCGTCGCCGGCAGTATAAGCGAAGTGTTTCAAGGTGGGCATACACATCCAAAGCATATCTTCATGAAGAAGAGATTTCGGAGATTTTTTGGAAACGCTGTACACTATTTTTATCACATGTTGGGTTTTTTTAACCCCTTGAGTTGCCCCACGTCGTAGCTACCACATCACGAGATCTGGCACTCTGACCATGGGTCCCGTGACATAGTAACCTTGCCGTGGGCATTTGCTCATTTGCTAAGGAGAAGGAGGAGGAGTTATGAGGAAAGATGCTGAGGAGGGATGATGATGAGGAGGGATGATGAGGTGTGGAAATGGAACTTCTAACTTAAAAATAAATGGTGAGTACAGGAGTAATCTATATTTTATATGTAATCTACATTTATATGTGCACGGTATATTTAATTTCCTTCTAACAGATCGAAGAATATAAAGATGTAACATATTAATAATACGTTGAGTAAATAGGGGATATTATTCCTAAGTGGTATGGTGTATTTTATTTTTTCCGATTCAATTTTAATCGTGGTTGAATTTTCCTCCTGAATCTACGGAATACGTTCACTTATAATGGGACCCTCACATTTTCTTTTCCCGGGGGTCCGCGCATGTCTTGCTAAGCCACTGTGAAGAGCCTTGGTCTACATCCATGATCTGCTGTTCAAAAATCGGGGTGCATTGTACAGGAAGCAGGAATTTGAAGTTTAGGAAAACATATAATTAATTTAATGAAAATAATTGGTGGTGGCTACCGGAAAAAAAATGATGACAATATACAGAAGGGAGCTCAGTATGTAGATATGAGCAAATCCTGATGTTTGCAGTATATCCAATTTAATTTATAAATGGATTTAAAAGGAGGGGGAAATACATTCTTTTTATATTGTAAGTTCACAAATGTGGGTTTCTGTATCCTGTGCAAAGACACTGTTCCCTTTTACATCCAGTGGGGAAGTAGAATACAGTAAAGTCTTTCAAACTGTTATATAAGACGTACTTAAGATGCTTTTACAGAAGACTAAATAATACATGGTATTAACAGTTGCACACAAAAGCTCAGGCACTGTCCCTTTCTTCTCTTGATTCCCTGTGAACCTTTAAATTACCAGTTTCTGCTATAATGCAGTAGCTCCGGTTCCCATAATTGTCCTTAGACAATGGCAATGAATAACCACAATTTGAAGTATATTTCATATTCCTGCATGCCACGGACAGCATTTTTTCTTGCTGACTAGGTGATTGAAATACCATATTAAAAAGAACAGGTTGTATTTAAGCAGAAATACCAGCTGTAAAGATTTTTGTTTTTAAAAACTAAACCATCTGTGTTCCCCCAGACATCCAGGAACCCCCCAATTCTGTAGTGGAGATCTCGGGTGGACCATTAGTCACCAGAAGATAACGTTGCGGCTTTTTATTCGTGACCCTGGTGGTCATGTTTCTAATCCGTCACCATATTTGTAGTATTTTGTGTGCCAAAGCTGTCACCAAAAAAAAAACCTTAAAATATCTTTAAAACTTGGGGGGACTCTGGATGTCGGGGCACCACTGATGAGCTCCAGGAACCCCCCCCCCCCCTCTCCCATCCCCATTTATTGTCCTTGTTCTATTCTCTCTCGGAGAGATTAGACTTGGATTGTAGAAGAACTCTTAAGCATGTGGTTAATATGGAGACTGAAAAGGGAAACAATTATGTAACCCTTAGGCTGCTCTTAAATGTTAGAAGGGCTGGCACTCTAGGGTCCCCTAGGGCATTCATAGAATGTCATAAGAGCTATTTTACTCATACAAAAAGTATGTGAGTTTAAGCAGCACTCCACTAGAGATAAAGTATCTCAGTAGATAAATAGATGATCAGGTACGCGGAAACAGAGAGGAACCCCTGGCCCCCTCAGAGTCATAACTAAATAGATATGATGGTTCCCAGCACTCAAAAAAATTAAAAAATAAGTCCAAGAAATCAACAGAAAAATAACAGTAATGTATCAGTAATGTACAGTAATGTAACCCTCTTTTTTATGTTAGGCTCCCTCCCAGCCTACAATAGGGTTATGTTATGTTATACATTTATTGTTTCAATACATTACTGTTATTTTTCTATTGATGTCTTCAACTTATTTTTTCCTTTTTTGAGTGCTGGGAACCATCATATCTATTTAGTTATTTTACTCACGTTCCAGTGGGAGAGCACGTGCACCACTCCATTGTAACGTTAAACACGACTGAAAAAGGAGTGTAGGAAGCACCATTTTCCTTTCAGGTCATGAGGAGGAGGACAGCCACAATCATGGGATCACTACCCAAGCCCTGGCTTTCTCCAGCGAATAGGGATAAAAACACTTATACAGTACTTGTATGAATTGTTTAAAAATGGTGTCAACCACCTATAGATAAGCTATTAAACATGCACCCATAGTTCAATTTGGTCCTAAGGGAGACCGCCCCTTAAAAGTTAAATTAGATTTGTCTAAACTTCATTAAGATTAGATTGTAAGCTCCAAGGGGCGAGGTCTCCCTATGTGGTCGTTTACTTTTTGCACTTATCTGCATTGTGTGTACTTTATTTACTTTGTATCGTCATTGTGTAACGTGCTGCTTATGCTGTTGACATTTTATCATTAAAATTATACAACATCTTAAGTGTCACATGTGCAGTGTCTGTGGAGTTACAGTTGGAGTTACAGTTGGAGTTACAGTTTGAGTTACAGTTGGAGTTATCATCTGAAAGTTGTCATGTTTTCTATATCTTATTAAACATGGAGGCATATATCTGGACTAACATTCTGAATCATTTCTTCTTCATACACGTATGTTTTGACTGAGCTGATTCCGCTATCAATTTAAAACGTCAACGACATCCCCATATGCATTACCTATTGCTCTTTCTGTTTGCTGTTTTATCACTCCTTTGTAAACGTTTCTTTTTACCTGCCCCTTACCTGTGGAAATACCTCCCACTCTGAATACACCAAGCACCCTCACTCTCCAGCTTTAAGACAAACCTTACAACTCACCTTCTAAATGAAGCATTTTGATCCTAAACTCCTGGCTACTGTCCCACACAGTCACTCCTAGCAACCAGGGTGCCCAAGCACTGCCATCTACTGCACTTATTCCCTCACCTGCTCTCTGTAACTCTCCCAACATTCCAATTAGACTGTAAGCTCTCCGGGGCAGGGATTTCCTTTCCTATTTTCTGACTTTGCTGCACTTATTGTATTATTATAATCCCATTAATACTTTGTGTGTGTATTTTGTAAAGCGCTGAGTACACTGTGGGCGCTATATAAATAATGATATATATACATATCTATGCGGAGGTGAAGTGAGAAACCAATGGTGCATGCAATGGATTATTTCACTCATAACATGCCTTTCCAAGACTGCTGGATGCAAGTTACAGCATCATTAACTGTGTGTTATCTGCCTCCTGCCCTATTGAAAAGGGGAAATGTTTGTGCATGTATTATCCTGCTATAGTCAGGGCAGCATTAGTCAGCAGCCCTATATAAGAATAATGGATATGTTAGAATAAATAAAAAAATAAAGTTTAAAAAATATATATTTTTTTTCTTGTATTTGTGGCTTCGTTTGTAATAGAAAAAAGAGAAATAGCTTGTTTTGTTTTCAAGGACAAAGTGTCAGAGTATGAGATAAAATAGGCTTGTAAAGAAGGGGTAATTTAGGATTCGTTTGGAAGAGAATAATAGGAGTATTCAATATAACATTTCTTTTACAAAGACTGGGTATTCACTGTGATATTTAGAATGGAATAAGCTCTTCAGAACAACACTGGAAGAAGTGTTTTTCAGATATTGTACTCTTGGTGGGTACAGCTTGTGACAGCTGAAGCCACTTAAAAATATACATGGTAAGTGCAGTAAAGGTGAAGAACCCAACAATTGTCTACCAATAGAATATTTAACCCCATGGTTTGAAATATGCATGCACATCAACTTTGAATGACCTTAATAACTATAATCACTTGTATAGAGTGTCTGCCTCCTTTATGAAGTTAGATTACTGTCCTCCAGAAGACTGTTTGCACACTGCTTGTTCATGCATCAGCATCTGACTGGTGACTTTCCTGGCACCTGACAAAGGATTGCTATGGTATGGTAACATGTATACAGACTACAAAGCTGGGAGCTGAGTGTGGGAGTGATGTCGCTTAGGAACAGAACATGTGGATGAGCTGGACACTGGCATCATTCAGAGAGACTTCTAGCACCAGGAAGGGAAACAAACTGTGAGTACCAGAAACAAGGATGGTTTGTACACACAGTGATGCCTTTTGGGAGACAGGATACTTGGAGTCTGTATGTAAGCACAGAATATATACATTTTAACAGTGATTGTCACACAGCTTTCTGCTAACTAAAGTGCTTGTATTGGATTTATCTGCATGTAATACAGGTACGCATATAGGTAAACAACTTTGTGTGTGTATTATCGATGCAGGTTGTGTTATATATGATTGTAACCCTCCTTGCCTGGATCTGCAGGCTGTGCTCAGTCTCTCAGACCTGGTCAGGGTGCTGGGTCTGTGCAGGCTGGGCTCAGTCTCTCAGACCTGGTCAGGGTGCTGGGTCGGTGCAGGCTGGGCTCAGTCTCTCAGACCTGGTCAGGGTGCTGGGTCAGCGCAGGCTGGGCTCAGTCTCTCAGACCTGGTCAGGGTGCTGGGTCTGTGCAGGCTGGGCTCAGTCTCTCAGACCTGGTCAGGGTGCTGGGTCGGTGCAGGCTGGGCTCAGTCTCTCAGACCTGGTCAGGGTGCTGGGTCAGCGCAGGCTGGGCTCAGTCTCTCAGACCTGGTCAGGGTGCTGGGTCGGTGCAGGCTGGGCTCAGTTTCTCAGACATGGTCAGGGTGCTGGGTCGGTGCAGGCTGGGCTCAGTCTCACATACGTGGTCAGGGTGCTTGGTCT
Source organism: Ascaphus truei (assembly GCF_040206685.1). Taxonomy (NCBI): domain Eukaryota; kingdom Metazoa; phylum Chordata; class Amphibia; order Anura; family Ascaphidae; genus Ascaphus; species Ascaphus truei. Next base: position 30,081,150 of record NC_134491.1, read on the forward strand.
GTGCAGGATGGGGGTTGGATATGCAAATAGAATAATGATGGGCGCCAGGAACTTTTATAGTACAAACAAGAGCTTTATTCAAAGCCGTTCATAATGCTCGCTATACAAGAGACAGACTTCACTTCAGACATTAACTGGTGTCAAATAATATGTATTACGCTGTGCTTCCTCCCCTGGTAGCTCTCACCCCTACGCTGGGGAGGTACTTGTTTCCCCTTAGTATTCGTTAGATAGGCAATCTCCTGCATAGCCTCAATAATTCCCGATCTCAAGTGGGTCTATGGTGGGGGATACACTCTGGTCTTGGGTATCCCGTCACTCTGTGTGCTGCCTATCTCGTCCATGCATACTGGATTGGGAGTTTACTTAGGACCTTCTGGTGGGGCCGATCTGATTATGCTCCAGAGTTTCTACTCTGAGAACTCCCTGCTGAGCACACGCTCAGTCCTCTCCCTGCTGAGCACATGCTTACTCCTCTCCCTGTGAGCACACTCTCACTCCTCTCCCTGCTGAACACACGCTCACTCCTCTCCCTGCTGAGCACACTCACTCCTCTCCCTGCTGAGCACACGCTCACTCCTCTCCTTGCTGAGCACACACTCACTTCTCTCCCTGCTGAGCACATGCTCACTCCTCTCCCTGCTGAACACACGCTCACTCCTCTCCCTGCTGAGCACATGCTTACTCCTCTCCCTGCTGAGCACACTCTCACTCCTCTCCCTGCTGAGCACACTCTCACTCCTCTCCCTGCTGAGCACACTCTCACTCCTCTCCCTGCTGAGCACACTCTCACTCCTCTCCCTGCTGAGCACATGCTTACTCCTCTCCCTGCTGAACACACACTCACTTCTCTCACTGCTGAGCACATGCTCACTTCTCTCCCTGCTGAGCACATGCAGATTCCTCTCCCTGCTGAGCACATGCTCACTCCTCTCCCTGCTGAGCATACGCTCACTCCTCTTCTATTCTGAGAACTCCCTGCTGAGCACATGCTCACTCCTCCTCTACTCTGAGAACTCCGCTGAGCACACACTCACTCCTCTCCCTGCTGAGCACACGCTTACTCCTCTTCTGATCAGAGAACAATATTGGGCCATTACTATGGGCTCTAACAACTATAAGGCACATTCCTTAACTGAAAACAATAAATGGTGACAGGATATCTATCATATATAACTATACACATAAAACTATTTCCAGGTACAACAATGAAGCTTCAGTCTAAACTCTGAGGAACCTGTTTCTAGAACATACTGTAGGGAGGATCTATATATACACTTCTATGTCCCTATTATGATATCACTGGTCCCAAGACATACAAGGGAGAGGCTCTCCCCTTCTGCATAGTCATCCTTCATCTCATGATGGGGAGGTGAGTGATCTCACCCAGTTAACACCTTAAGGCTGTTAACACCTTATACTAACTAGTAGTCCCCAAAAAGGGGGGTGGGAGGGCTACATCATATAGGTACACACTGCCCTACAATGCCGAGCATATTAATGAACTACACTATGTACATTCTGCAATACAGATATACTACTCTGTATGTAGTACAAGTGTCAGTGCTACTTTATGAATTGTTTTATTGTACTTTGTTAAACAAAAGCAGTTTGGAGGCCGGATTCAATACTTATGGGGCAACATTCAGCCTGCACATTACAAGTTGCTGAGACTGGAGTTCACGTTAAAGGTGGAAAGTGAACTGAGGTGCAGAAGAGAGTGTGCGCATTCAGCAACCTTCCCTTATCGTCCTTGCCGTTAACATGCATTGTGCTCTCACTTCAGTAAGCCAGGATATGTGCTCAGACACTGCATTAGCTGCCTAGTGAACTGCAGATTGCAGAAGATCTACACTGAATTTAACATTTCTGCCTGAGGATTTTCCCCTGTAAGCTTTGACCTTTAAAGGGTGTCTGCAGTAGGATCACTAAATGATGCAACTACGAAATTAGATGTTTATTCCCGCTAAATTACATTTGAATGATCCCTTACTTTAAATCTATTATGATCCTGACAAACATTAATCGTGCTGTATTTTACTATATTTATGGAATAAATCCTGATTTAAATCCCAATGCCTTTTCCCTGAGACGTTGGTATTAAAATTAGATTGCCTATTCTCCCTCTTGGAGAGATTCCCAGACAATAAGCCCCCAATTATACGCACTCGCTAGTCCGTATGTAGAGGCTGGAGAAGGAGATGGTCTCTCAAGGTGTTGTGAACAGATTTAGTCGCAGACACAAATAAAGCCGAAACCAGAATTGTAAGTGGGTGAATAAAACAATTTAATGAAGTCCAATGGACTCAAACTAAAATTAAGGAACTCGGGTACAACATCGATAATATATATATATATAAAGGACACTCAGAAAGTAAGCACCAGTATTAAGTAACAGAGCCCCACAGTATAGGCAGAGGTGGCTACCAATATCCCTGCAATGCAATAATGAATGTGGTGTATGTAGGATATGTAAGTATTCGACAGAACCCTAGACCTAGAATGGCTGAATTGCTGCTAAGAGGAAGCAATTGCAGTCTACAGGTGAGCTGGAGCGTCAGGCAAGCCTGATAGTGACTGCGGCTCTGAGACATTAACTAAAAATCGGGATAAACAGTGGCCGGGCAGGAAAAGAGGGTATGCCCCAATAATAAAATCTGCTGCCCTGGTACTGGTTCCCGATAGGAGGGAGATCAGCTGGCAGACGCTGATGTGAAATGACCGTTGCGGAGGCTGTCCCTGTTAGGACTGGATGTGCTGACGTCGTGGCATCAGCAGACTCCCCGATGTACATTTCGCATTGACGGCTTTCTCAAGGTTAAGACTGTTATCCTACCTACCGGCTGAGCGGGTGTCCCCCACTTGTTCCATTAAAATTCGATTGTAAGCTCTTCCAGGGAAACGTTCATATCTGCCAAATTAAATGTATTCTTATGGCACCCAGAGCAGTGCTATATATGAAATAAATATATTCATTTATATTTTTATGTGGTTGCAAAATGGTGTATATGAAAGGTGCATTTATTATTAGCGTAACCGGTGGTCGAAGAGTAATAGTACTAGGAGGTGAAGAGTACTACTTTTTTATTTTCACACCCAGAGAACCACTACTTTTTATTTACAATCTTATAATTCCACTTTGTTTTTAAGAACTCTTCCTCCTCCTATTTTCACTGCATAAATATTGCTTATATTTTTCTAACATACAGTCAAAAGCAAGGTTGAATAACTAAATGTTTTCTTTCTTTTTTTAAATATCTGGCACATACACAACTACTTTTTTAAGACACTAGCATGGTCCGAATGGGCTTGCACGGAACCATGAAGTACATGGAATGAAGAAGATCCCTGCAAGGATACGTTTGGGTTTCCACTGTGACCGTGCATTGGGGGATTGTCACGGCGAGCCTCGCAGTAGACCGGCAGTGCAGGCTGCGGCAGTTGTTAGACGTTCTTACTAGGCTTTTAGTATTTTAATACATCTGGTATATTAGAGGTTAATTTTAGTTGCAATAAATACATGAATTGATTTTCTGGCCGGTGAAACCACTGACCAGGCCTTAATATTTGATAACCCTCTGCTGGTGGCAGCAAAGCAAAGATATATACTGCGGCAGGATGAGGGTAGTTATTATTCATTTGAGGGATCTTTGCGGAGGTGAAAAGTGGGTCAAAAAGAGAGCTGTGTGTATTAACCTTGTCACGTATACACGCCACGTGCTCACACACGCCACGTGCTCACACACGCCACGTGCTCACACACGCCACGTGCTCACACACGCCACGTGCTCACAGGTGTGCCGTTCATGACACACAGTATCTGAAAATCTATGCTTTTATTGTAACCAAACATTTTCAGTTTTGTTTAAACACATCGACGTGTGACAAGACACATGCAAGGGATTTATTACAAAAGTTCATTTTGACCTCGGTACTGCATGCTCCGTTCTTATGTTGGGTCCCAAGAAATTCTTCCTCGGGCAATGAAACAAGCTGCTTTTTTTTTCTTGTAGTATATAAAAAAGGTTGATTTTTCCAATGATGCTGTAATAGAGCTGTGTGGATCCATCAGGATGTGCTCCATGGACTGTGAAGAATGCGCTGTTAGACGCATAATTAAAGCAGCGTTCATGAAAGGCAAAGGCCAGAACAGTCATCAGTTCATCTATACCAGCCTTTCCCATTCTCTCTCAGGGTGCCCAAACTCCAGTCCTCAAAACTCCCTCTCCCAACCCCCCTCCCCCCACCAGGTTAGGTTTTCAGATTACCCCAGCATCGGCACAGGTGCCTCAATCAGAGGGTCGGTTGAAGATTGAACCATCTGTGCTGAAGCAGGGACTGATTGAGCCACCTGCGCTGAAGCAGGGACATCCTGAAAACCTGACCTGTTGGCGGGGCTTGAGGACTGGAGTTGAGCGTCCCTGGTCTACATCATGCAGATATAAAATTCCGGGCGTGCATTTCATAAGGATTTTCCTAAACCTTTAGCCTGCAGCATTACGCAGCTTGTATAGCATTAACAAGCATGTGTCAATGAAAGCTAGCGACACAATTAAGGGACGGCCGCAGCATGGTATTCTTTCAAAATGTTCATAGCAACAACAACAACAAAAAGGCTATCCCTAAACTCTGAACATGCCATACTGTGCAATGGTATCTCCATGTACATATATACTGTGCAATGGTATCTCCATATACATATATACTGTGCAATGGTATCTCCATGTACATATATACTGTGCAATGGTATCTCCATGTACATGTATACTGTGCAATGGTATCTCCATGTACATGTACAGTATACTGTGCAATGGTATCTCCATGTACATGTATACTGTGCAATGGTATCTCCATGTACATGTATACTGTGCAATGGTATCTCCATATACATGTATACTGTGCAATGGTATCTCCATATACATGTATACTGTGCAATGGTATCTCCATATACATGTATACTGTGCAATGGTATCTCCATATACATGTATACTGTGCAATGGTATCTCCATATACATGTATACTGTGCAATGGTATCTCCATATACATGTATACTGTGCAATGGTATCTCCATATACATGTATACTGTGCAATGGTATCTCCATATACATGTATACTGTGCAATGGTATCTCCATATACATGTATACTGTGCAATGGTATCTCCATATACATGTATACTGTGCAATGGTATCTCCATATACATGTATACTGTGCAATGGTATCTCCATATACATGTATACTGTGCAATGGTATCTCCATATACATGTATACTGTGCAATGGTATCTCCATATACATGTATACTGTGCAATGGTATCTCCATATACATGTATACTGTGCAATGGTATCTCCATATACATGTATACTGTGCAATGGTATCTCCATATACATGTATACTGTGCAATGGTATCTCCATATACATGTATACTGTGCAATGGTATCTCCATATACATGTATACTGTGCAATGGTATCTCCATATACATGTATACTGTGCAATGGTATCTCCATATACATGTATACTGTGCAATGGTATCTCCATATACATGTATACTGTGCAATGGTATCTCCATATACATGTATACTGTGCAATGGTATCTCCATATACATGTATACTGTGCAATGGTATCTCCATATACATGTATACTGTGCAATGGTATCTCCATATACATGTATACTGTGCAATGGTATCTCCATATACATGTATACTGTGCAATGGTATCTCCATATACATGTATACTGTGCAATGGTATCTCCATATACATGTATACTGTGCAATGGTATCTCCATATACATGTATACTGTGCAATGGTATCTCCATATACATGTATACTGTGCAATGGTATCTCCATATACATGTATACTGTGCAATGGTATCTCCATATACATGTATACTGTGCAATGGTATCTCCATATACATGTATACTGTGCAATGGTATCTCCATATACATGTATACTGTGCAATGGTATCTCCATATACATGTATACTGTGCAATGGTATCTCCATATACATGTATACTGTGCAATGGTATCTCCATATACATGTATACTGTGCAATGGTATCTCCATATACATGTATACTGTGCAATGGTATCTCCATATACATGTATACTGTGCAATGGTATCTCCATATACATGTATACTGTGCAATGGTATCTCCATATACATGTATACTGTGCAATGGTATCTCCATATACATGTATACTGTGCAATGGTATCTCCATATACATGTATACTGTGCAATGGTATCTCCATATACATGTATACTGTGCAATGGTATCTCCATATACATGTATACTGTGCAATGGTATCTCCATATACATGTATACTGTGCAATGGTATCTCCATATACATGTATACTGTGCAATGGTATCTCCATATACATGTATACTGTGCAATGGTATCTCCATATACATGTATACTGTGCAATGGTATCTCCATATACATGTATACTGTGCAATGGTATCTCCATATACATGTATACTGTGCAATGGTATCTCCATATACATGTATACTGTGCAATGGTATCTCCATATACATGTATACTGTGCAATGGTATCTCCATATACATGTATACTGTGCAATGGTATCTCCATATACATGTATACTGTGCAATGGTATCTCCATATACATGTATACTGTGCAATGGTATCTCCATATACATGTATACTGTGCAATGGTATCTCCATATACATGTATACTGTGCAATGGTATCTCCATATACATGTATACTGTGCAATGGTATCTCCATATACATGTATACTGTGCAATGGTATCTCCATATACATGTATACTGTGCAATGGTATCTCCATATACATGTATACTGTGCAATGGTATCTCCATAAACATGTATACTGTGCAATGGTATCTCCATATACATGTATACTGTGCAATGGTATCTCCATATACATGTATACTGTGCAATGGTATCTCCATATACATGTATACTGTGCAATGGTATCTCCATATACATGTATACTGTGCAATGGTATCTCCATATACATGTATACTGTGCAATGGTTTCTCCATATACATGTATACTGTGCAATGGTATCTCCATATACATGTATACTGTGCAATGGTATCTCCATATACATGTATACTGTGCAATGGTATCTCCATATACATGTATACTGTGCAATGGTATCTCCATATACATGTATACTGTGCAATGGTATCTCCATATACATGTATACTGTGCAATGGTATCTCCATATACATGTATACTGTGCAATGGTATCTCCATATACATGTATACTGTGCAATGGTATCTCCATATACATGTATACTGTGCAATGGTATCTCCATATACTGTACATGTATACTGTGCAATGGTATCTCCATATACATGTATACTGTGCAATGGTATCTCCATATACATGTATACTGTGCAATGGTATCTCCATATACATGTATACTGTGCAATGGTATCTCCATATACATGTATACTGTGCAATGGTATCTCCATATACATGTATACTGTGCAATGGTATCTCCATATACATGTATACTGTGCAATGGTATCTCCATATACATATATACTGTGCAATGGTATCTCCATATACATATATACTGTGCAATGGTATCTCCATATACATATATACTGTGCAATGGTATCTCCATATACATATATACTGTGCAATGGTATCTCCATATACATATATACTGTGCAATGGTATCTCCATATACATATATACTGTGCAATGGTATCTCCATATACATATATACTGTGCAATGGTATCTCCATATACATATATACTGTGCAATGGTATCTCCATATACATATATACTGTGCAATGGTATCTCCATATACATATATACTGTGCAATGGTATCTCCATATACATATATACTGTGCAATGGTATCTCCATATACATATATACTGTGCAATGGTATCTCCATATACATATATACTGTGCAATGGTATCTCCATATACATATATACTGTGCAATGGTATCTCCATATACATATATACTGTGCAATGGTATCTCCATATACATATATACTGTGCAATGGTATCTCCATATACATATATACTGTGCAATGGTTTCTCCATATACTTCGAGCCTCCCACAGCTGTGTAAGAAAATATGATTTAAAAGGTGCAATACCACTAGACAAAATATTTGGAAATTAAAATTAAGATAAAGCATGTCCAGCCAGATTTTAAAGGTTAAACACTTCAGGCAACATCTGGTGGCATCAGATGGGAGATGGGAACTTTGTTACTGGCGTTGGCCAGCTTTTAATTGCACTGAATCACAAATACGCATATGCTTCCTTTATTTAACCCCTTCGGGGCACTTATGCATACTTCACAAAGTTTAGTCCACAGGACACTAAGAAATTGCAGATATTCGGTTTAGGTACCTGCTAAACGGAGTCTACCTTGACATGATTGGCAGGTTTGAATCATGTTTTGATGAAAAGATGCAACCAAATGACTCCTTTGTCACACAGACGTAGGGTATAAATGTACTGTAAGGCTAGGTCCCCAGTGCAGCCGGCGGAGCGCGCGGGTATGTGCGCGCCTCTCACCAGCCCCCTACCTCCTCCCTAGCTGTCCCCAGTGCCCCCTCACTCCCTGGCTCACTGCACACTGTGACGCGTCAGCCAGCAGGGGCTACAACAGGATTGTATTCCCGAGCGGCGACGCGTCACGTGGTGCGCCAGGGAGCCAATCAGAGGCTGGATTTTTGGCAATTACAGTAAAACAGTAAAACTCTGTGTACAATCCCTGTTTCAAGGCTTTTATATGGCGAAGTGAGCGGGGAACCAAGTGATCAGGTAACCGAGGAGGTGAGGGCGGGAGTGTCATGGTTTAACCCTTTACATGTTTATGTCTCTCTGGTGCAAAGGGGCAGAGAAAATCTGTCTTTGGAGTCAATACATTCAAACTTGTGTATTTGACCAACAAACAGTGCCCCCCCCCCCCTGTATCCACCCTTGCAGGATTCATTCTGGTCAACTGTATGGATCGAAACACTGCTGCTCCCGTGTCCCGCTTAGGCCACACACCCCGCACCACCGATCGCTGCTAGCAGACCGCAGATCGCGGTTGTCAGCTGTGCACGCGCCGCCAGAATGCCAGGCGTGCATGCAGCAGCCTCCAGCGGGACCTTAGCCTAAGGCCAATCCTTTTACCAGCTGCCTACTTCACAAAGGGAGGCGCGCGGGTAATATGTACAGTACTAGATGGGAGATAGTTTACATACTTAAGAACAGTGAGATTGGGGTCTTTCTTGGAATCGTAGTCCAGTATATCTGGATTGTTAACAGAACCAATGAGAATACAAATCCAGGACTGTGTTGTTATCACACTGTTAGTTGGCTGGGGTGTGAAGTTAGGAACTTTTACCTAAAGAAAGAATGTATCAGGCTTGGAGTTATTAAGTACCCGTTAAAAAAATCACAAGGGACATGTTCAAATTGAGAAAGCCCTGAGGAAAGACATAGTTTAAGTTACATGTTTAGCTTGTTATATATTATATTTTATTCTGTTATAGGTTTATTCTGTTATGTATTGATACATTTCATCAACTGGTAATGCGCAGTGCTAAGTGGCCTAAATATTGAACTGTATGCAGGGTACATAATTTTACCCTCGGGTAAGAACGGTTAGCATGGCTAGTATCAGCAATATTATAACTTTTTTTTATATAAGGACACACATTTGGAATAACTGAATTAGCTCCTACTAATTTATGATTTTTCCTTTTTTTTATTGCAGCTGTTGAAAAACATATTTTAAATCTGCATTTCTCCACCCAAAATATCGGGAAAGAAGTAGGTTGGGATGAGAACGCAGAAAGGTAAATAGTGCGTGCAGGAGAAACCGAAGCCATTTCACTGGAACGGCACCGATAAAGGAGAATGAAGATACTTTGAGTTTAATGGCTGCTACGCCAATAGATTTTGCCTGAAAAGAACAGCTAAGGCTGGTTAATAAGACCGATAAAAACTGCGACTCTCCAAATGCAGAAGCAGTTCCCCCCCATAGCACTCACAAGCTCAGTGGGTGATCCACCATTAGGCCCGTAATAAAGTGTGTGCGCGTGCCTGTGCGAACGCGCGTGCACGTGACGCACGCTTTCTGTGTGTATGCTGTGAGCGACAGTCTTGGAAGGTACTGTGTTTTTGTGTGTGTGTGTGTCACTGGGTAACTGTGTGTGTATATATGTGTGTGTCACTGGGTAACTGTGTGTGTATATATGTGTGTGTGTGTGTCACTGGATAACTGTGTGTTTATATATATGTGTGTGTGTGTGTGTGTGTGTGTGTGTGTGTGTTACTGGGTAACTGTGTGTTTATATATGTGTGTGTGTGTGTGTCACTGGGTAACTGTGTGTGTGTGTGTATATATGTATATGTACTTGCGTATGTAAATGTGTTTTTACCCCAGCATGAATGGATGTATTTTACTTTATTAAACCTTTCTAAACATCACATACATATACATACATACATACACATACATATATATACATACATACATACACATACATACACACACATACACACACATACACATACACATTACAGCGGTGGTAGCGGCGCAAAATCTTTATTTTCCCAATCTTCCCCCCTGTCGGCCGGCTCCACGCTCACTGCCGTGCACGCTCGCAGCACTATTATAGAAAGGCTGACTAACCATAGCCAATTATAACTGCCGCACGCGCACGGCGCTGCAAGCGCACGCACTATAGAACAGCCCTTATAAGTGAAGGAGAAAAGGCGGCGCCTCATAAACAATGAGGGACTTTTCCGGTTTATGTGCAAAGTATCATGCATGAATATTTCTGTTAGTAGAAACTGAGGTTTCATCTGTAAAAGGCTTCAGCTTAACAGATCATTGATTGAGCCACCTGCGCTGAAGCAGGGATATCCCTGGCCCATGAGGACTGGTCTTGTCACCTCTGTGGCCACTGACCCTTCAGAACTTGCATCCTACTTCCGTTATTGTAAACAGAAGGGGAGGGTCCGAGGGTCCCCCGTCCCGTCCCTCCCCTCCGTTCTGTTTAGGTTAGCACGGATCAAGAATTCCCCCTAGATAATTAGCAAAAAGATCCTGATGTGCAGCGTAAACCATAAGGGCCCCTGGGATATCACCCTCAAACAAGCAAAAATACTGCATAATAAAAGTGCGGAGTTCTGTATGAGCTTCACTTCCAGCAATACAGAAATAAAAAGTACCACTTACAATGAATACTAAATCAGTGTTGGTTGAGTAAGCTGTGGCATTGTGGACATGGCACTGGTCTCTGAAGTGGGATACCCTGTTTCACATCCAGTGTATGTCATACGATACCAGCAGTCCATACAATAATAATATTGATGTTGTTATTATTATTATTATTATTACTTAGGTAGTTCATGGAGATGTAAACACATCCTGAAAATTATCTATTTAAATAGAAGGATGAAATAATAAGTTAATAGCAGGTGGTAGATAAGCTTATCAAGTGGTCCTATCAGAATTCAGTAATATTTGTCCAGGGTATATTTATGCCTTAAGCACCAAGTGCTTTTAAAAACACAAGACCAACTATTCCCTATAATATAACTTAAGTGTCTTAACGTGCATACAACATCCGAATAAAGCAGGGGTCCTTCTGATTGTAAATGAAAAGACAACATCTGAGAATATGGTAAACTTAATGTATGTTTAAAAAGTAATGGTTCCCCTGGATCTTCACACGCAGCTCCCCTCGAAACTGCAAAACCGATGAAGATTTGTAAGAGGACAACTTTACTTCCTGAAAAAGAGCTGTGACTTAACTAATTGGCTGCTGGAGAGGCCTTCAGTGTTCAGAGGGGGCAGAGAGTCAGAGGGGGCAGAGTCAGAGGGGGCAGAAGGGCAGAGGGGGCAGAGAGTCACGGGAGTCAGAGGGGGCAGGGGAGTCAGAGGAGTCAGAGGGGGCAGAGAGTCACAGGAGTCAGAAGAGTCAGAGTCAGAGAGCCACAGGATTTAGAAGGGGCAGAGAGCCACAGGAGTTAAAAGGGGCAGGCGACTCAGAGGGGGCACTGAGTCATAGGAGTCAGGGGAGTCAGATGGAGGAGGGGAGTTACAGGAGTCAAATGGGGCAGGGGAGTCACAGGTTCCTCCTCCTCTGCTTGCCACACAGTGCAGGCTTCTGACACGTAATTGGCTGCTGCTTGGTAATGCAGCCAATCAGGATAGAGGAAATGGCCCAGTCCTCTAGCAACTGCCCAGCTCTGGAAGATTGGGGAAACCCCGCGGCACCCGTTTTATCCTCTCATGAAACCCCGGGGTGCTGTGGGAACCCGGTTGGGAAATGTACCCACACTACCACGGTCAACAATACTCACACACAATAAAAATACCTAATGACTTTAACCCAGGGGGTCTCAACTCCAGTTCTCAAGAACCCCAAACAGGTCAGGTTTTCAGGATATCCCTGCTTCAGCCCAGGTGGCTCAATCTTTGACTGAGCCAGCTGTGCTGAATCAGGAATATCCTCAAAAACTGACCTGTTGGAGGGGGCGGAGTTTGAGGACTGCAGGTGAGATCCCCTTGGATGTATATTAGATACATAGTAATCAACAATGTCTACATACTTCTAATGATCTGAAATAATTGTAATCTGAAGATGGAGTGTTGGATATTTAGTAATCAACAATGTCTATAATCGTGTGAAATAATTGTGATCTGGACATGAATCGTTTTCTCTTTCACTTCTCAGGCCTATTATTAGTGCAGTGAAACATAAAGCCCAAATGGGAGTAAAAACAAGAACATGTGAGTTATGTTTGTGACATACAAAAGTGTGATGACATAAGTCTCTTAAGAATTTGCAATATGCGAGTGCATTTGACGCTGGCTTACTGGTTCCTTTGATCATCTTTGATATACTGTACTGTGTTGCACTATTGTGTGTTATTTTCTCCTTCACATTTCCCATGAGGAGTTCTGCTCCTGTTCTGTGCTTTCTAGGTTTTAGTTTTAGCAGAAAGGTCTTTAAGCCTGACCAGATATATTCTTGTTTTGTATCTGTTATATTAATGTTTGTACTTGCCTGTTGCTGATTGGCACCAATACTGATTTTAAAGTACACGTACTACTACTAACCACAGGAGACAGTTTGTACAGGAGATTCATTATTTATTGTCTGGGTTAGAGTAGAACACTTTCCAAACTAAGAGGTGGACTTCTTTGCCAGGCATGATATATACATTGTTTGTCAATGGCATGTGGTGGTTGCTTTTCATCTTCAACAGTATTATCATCATGATTATCATCAGAAGCATCATCAACTTAAATAGAAGCATTAACTTCAGCATCTTTGACAGTGAATATTTATTTTTATTGAGAAATTTGGGAATGGGATCGGGAAGGTGCGGGGTTAGATGCAGCCTGCTTTACAGCGTGAGAAATGTGACAATTCATGGCTACCATTTTTGGACTCTCCCGAAGTTTCTCCCGTGAAGGCCCATCTATAAGAACAGACTCCTGTCCTCTGTCTCACTGTGCTCATCCTCTGATCTCCCAGTTTCAGACTCTGAGTCTGTAGATGACATGGCCTGGCGAGGCCAGCACTCAATATCAGAGAGAGAAAAAAGAAGATGGGTGACCTTGGGCACTTGCTTGGGAGCTGTGCACTCTACCATATTAATATATGTTGATACTGGTTTCTTGTCACTGTGGGTGGTGTATTGTATTGTGGATTTTTTCACAACAACATCATGTTTTGTTTCCAAGCTTGAAAGAGCTTTTTGGAATTCTTCACGGTCACTGCCTTGGTTGGTCATTGTTTTTTTTAAAATTGACGGTAATCAGAACATAGAATAGATGCTATGAACATAGAATAGATGCTGCTGTTCTAGAACATAGAACATAGAATAGATGCTGCTGTTCAGTAGACTGTTCCATGTTGGGAGAGAGGACAACAAAAAAACAGAGTAAACACTTGGCTTAGCTGCCCAGCCACAGCCCGATGAAGTAGGTAAATAAGGTGACTGTTGCTTATATATTGTCAAGTACAACATAATAAAATAAACAATGATTCTGTTATTACTAATCAAAGTTGTCTGCGGGTTTTTGTATGGCTTACATTTTACTAGATTTAAAAAACACACCTCTATCTCACTGCTGTCAATAAACTCACTTAAATTCCACTCTGAGGAATACACAATAATAATAATATGTTATAAAAATACAACAAAAATAGAAATTATTAAAATGAGGCAATTCAGCCAGTGTAATTTATTTGGTATTGTTAAAGTGGGTCACTGAACTCTTTAGGTAAACACAGTGCAAGATCGGTGAAAAATTACACAAGGCTAATTGCCCCTCAATTGCCCCATAAATTACTCCTTAGACCTCTAAGTTAAGTATGGATCAGGATGACTCCTGATGAAGCTTTTGATAAGCGAAACGCATAGAGTCGAGTTGCAGTAGGCTACGTGTGTTCCCGTGATTGCCCTGTGCCAGCCATTTCAAAACCGGGGCCGATCGCAACCGGAAGTGACATGATGGACCGCCGGAAGTGACGCGATGCATTACAACAGCCGGGCTGACTGCGGACAAACGAGCCACTCATCTATAGTTTTTATGTGTCTATGCTACATTGTGCAAATGTAAGTGCAATATTTCTTGCCTAAATATACATATTTATTGAACATGCAATGTTGCACTGAGTGTCATCTCTATTACATCGAGGAAAATCACGCTGAGACAAGTTGCCTTCTACTAATTGGAAGAACCTGGACCACATTGATATACCCACTGCTGTTACCTGATTGGGAAAGTCTGAGTCCCCATTTCTGTGAATACCTAGTTGTCGTTTAAATTTGGAAATTACTACACTATATATATTATATTTTTTCCACATATGGTGACATCTGCACTCCCCAAAAGCTACTTCGTACTATCTACATCAGGAGGACTTGGACCTTCTCTTCACTTGGACCTTCTCTTCGTGGGGTTGAGCTGCGACGTTTTCACTTTATACACTTTGTATATTATTATTTTATATACACATGAGGACTTTCATATATAAGTTATAGTGTGCACTTTAATAATTTTTTATATATCGCTGTCAATACCTCTTAGAGGAGCGGCTCACCAATTTCTTGCACTTGTCACGCTTACCTTAACCCTGAATATATACGCTTCCTTCTACATTACTGCTAATTTAGTTGAATAAGTGACTTGTCAGGTCTTTGCTAGAAAAATAAATGAATGAACAACCAGCATGATGGTTCAGCACTGGCAGAAGTGTCCGAAAATCAGTTGTATTGTGCAAGAAGCCGTGAGAGTCCTATCCTTTTAAAGTAGGGGCAAAGCTCCGTTGAGACCTTTTTAGTAAACATATAGTATTAAGAGAGGTTAGTGAGAAAGAAAGAAAAAGTTGGGGTTGTGAATAAAAAGCAGCGTTCCTCCCTCATAGTACTCCACGGCACCCCCTGATTAAAGGTATCACAACATTATGTGCATATCCATGGTTTTATTTATTTATATCTGTGAGGTATGCAAGATATAATACAGGGAAATTGGATACAAAAGGGAGAAAAGGGCATCAAATAACATCAATCTGACACGCAACATGCAGCAAACAGTGTTTTTACAGCCATTTGTAATTCTTTATTTGGAAGTATGTTACCACTGTCAAAATTGATGCTGTTCTTTGCTGAAATAATAGAAATAGGGTATGTCTGGTTAAATGCTTATTAACTACTTTATAATGAGATGGAAAAACACAGATTTGTGTGTAACACCCTCCTAAAGAGTTACTAACAATACTGGTGTATTCTAGGCCCCATCCTGGATGCTATGGGGATCCATACGTCACGTGGGGTATTTAATGAGGAGGGACTGTTCTTGGAGGTTAGGTTCCTGGAGGTCGAGAGGACTGGACCTCGGGGAGTGTAGATGGGTATGTTAATAAGGTGATAGCATAGGCCAGGCCCCCGTTTGTTATGTTTCAGATAGGGCCAGTACCCCTTAAGTAAGGAGCCCCTAAAGATGGAAACAGAGTCCTGTACAGTTTCCATAAAAGGAATACAACACCCCATAGAGGGTCTGAAGAAAAGAGGGCACCAGGGTGCCTGCTGATCGTCTCTATCCGCGGATCAGCGCTAAAGTTCCGTCATTAAGTCTGTGTGGAAGTGACAGTTCCCAAATACAGACAGCAAGGTACTGGATTAAGCACAATGAGACCTATCAGGATTTGCCATGGGCGCCTCGAATTGTTGTATCACTATCTAAAAGATTCCGAAGAGGCAAGGGCGGCCAGGTCCCACAACTACCTAAGCAATTAAGTCAGAGTACCTCCATCTAAGTGCTAAGAGTGGCCACAGATGGAAGAGAAGTATTTGTGTATGTCTATGTATAAAACTCTGTACAACGTGCAAAGATATGTCTGAGTTGTCCCTGAGTTGGGGACACGAATAAATGACAGTTGTGCTATAAAAGTTCCTGGCGCCCATTATTGCACAACCTTGCTATCTCATCACGCGGCCGCCCGAATGGCAGCACCTAGAATCAAAGGAAACCATGCGGAGTAGCCATATAAACACCACACCGATGCAACCTCCATAGGAAGCCGGGCAGGGAGGGTTATATATGCTTTTTGTGGTTTTAATAGCACTTTAACTTGTGCGTATAATTATATACATTTTGTTGCTGTAATGTACATTTAGTTTAGCATGGTAGGAGATGGGACGACTTTGACATTTGTGCTATCAATCAAGAGGGCCTTTTCTCTCAGTCCTTCACACACGCGACATGTTAATGAAATGCTACAGCCCCAAGGACCGTCACTGTATGGACAAAGCCGTCCTTGTCAGGAAAGGCTGCGAATCTCACACGTCCGGAATGAGCAGAGATAAAGCTAACACAAAGACGTGGAAAAACTCAAGGCCACTTCAAATATGCTTAGGGCGGGTGCACGCTTTTGCTTGAGCGAAGAAAACCCAATAGCGATGATTATGAACTGCACAGGCAGGAAAAATACACCTGAAACCATAAGATATATTTGGAATGAAAAAGTTAAGATATTGTCACAGGAGACCAGGACAATTACACCAGCGATCAGTACACGAAACAAAACTGCAGAGTTGAAGAAAAGTGGATTTCTTGGAAAAAGTTTCTGCAAACTTCCAGTACATAAAACACACACACAAACTCACCCAAATGGGGTAACAACCTAAAGTCCTAGGTGCTGGGACCTCTGTCCAGATGTTTACCCCCCATACACGTTCCCAAACTTGCGCCGCTGTCCTTGGTAGTATGGGCAGCTCTCTCCGTGAGCTACAGTTTCAAAGTTCCCACTGTCGCTTCCCTTCACACTCCTCCGGCTTGTGGATATGAGATGTTAGGCTAACGTCTCATTAGCATATGATTTGCGTAGGAGTAAGCCAGACGTCCGTTAACAGTTAGCAATCCGATATGTCTTTGCTCTAACGGAAGAGCATTGTAACGCTAATCACCTTTGCAGATATGCGTTACGTTTATGGATACATTCAATGGGTGTAACGTCATGATAAAACACTTAACTGACCTCTGATGGTCTACCCCTAAGATGCGCATTATCCATATCACCTCAAAACTGCGCATCAATAAATATGTATACATCTATGTTCTAAGTTTGTTTGTCGATTGGAAAAAGTCTTGTCTTAACGGAGCTGCACTATTTATTTATTTTTTATTTATTTATAAAATATTTTACCAGAAAGTAACACATTGAGAGTTACCTCTCGTTTTAAAGTATGTCCTGGGCATAGAGTTAAGATGACAAATAGTACATGGTTACAAATACAGTTACATAAGTGGACAGGGTATACATTATATACACGACATAGCATGCACAGTTAGAGATAATATATTATAGGCGTATGTAACAGTTACAGACCAGATTAAAATGTGAGACAGCTTTAGTTTTGAAAGAACTTAGACTGGTGGCGGCTGTGAGAGTCTCTGGTAGGTTGTTCCAGTTTTGGGGTGCACGGTAAGAGGAGGAGGAGCGGCCGGATACTTTGCTGAACCTTGGGACCATGAACAGTCTTTTGGAGTCTAATCTCTGATGATAAGTGGGTAGGGGTGAGGAGCTTGTTCAGATAGATGGGTAGCTTGCCCAGAAAGTATTTCAAGGCAAGACAGGAGAGATGAACTTTGCGCCTAGACTCAAGTGATGACCAATCTAGTTCTTTGAGCATTTCGCAGTGATCGGTGTTGTAGTTGTATTGGAGAACAAAACGGAATATTGAATTGTAGAAGGTGTCCAGTTTGCTAAGGGTAGTTGGGGTGCCGAACCGTATACTATGTCCCCAGAGTCGATAATTAGCATTAGCATCTGCTGTGCGATATGCTTTCTGACCAACAGACATAGGGAGGATTTGTTCCTGTAAAGCTGGGGGGCGCAAACTATTTGCGCTGCGCCCCCCTGAATACTCCCCCTGGTGCTCGTGCCCCCCCCTAGCTTCCTTTCCGGCAGGTGAGGGTGATATGACATCACACCATGACCCCGCGGCGTCATTTGACGCCATGTTGCCATGGCGACGCATCACACAGCAGACTGAAGCAAGGTAAGTGGAGTGTTCAGGGGCCTCATGCGATCCCCCGGCATTAAATGAAATGCCTGGGGGAAGAGTGAGGACCTCTGCAACTGCCCTCGCCCCCCCAGTTTGCGCACCGCTGCTGTAAAGTACACCTAGTTTTGCATAGATTTTGGATGTTAGGGTTTCAACGTGCATCCCGAATGTTAAATGGGAATCAAACCATATGCCCAGGTATGTAAAACTAGTGACAGGGGTTAGGGTGGTGTTAGCGTTGGTTCTGATCTGGAGCTCAGTCATTGGAAGCTTTAAAAATTTAGCCTTGATCCCAAATACCATTGTTACAGTCTTGTCAGTGTTTAAAAACAGCTTGTTTTGAGAAACCCAAGTTTCATGTCTCAAAAAGGCAGATTGAAGTATGTATTCAAGGTTGGAGAGGCTATGGCTGTGTGCATATAAGATTGTGTCATCTGCATACATGTGTATTGAAGCTCCCTTACAAGCTGTGGGAAGATCATTGATGAACACTGAGAAGAGTAGGGGCCCCAGAACAAATCCTTGCGGGACACCACAGGTGATATCCAGGGGGTTGGAGATAGAGCCTGAAATGGACACATGTTGGGATCTACCTGATAGGTAGAAATTAAACCAGTTTAAAACATGCTTCCCTATCCAGAGCACTGGAGTTTGTTAAGCAAGATAACATGATCAACAGTATCAAAAGCCTTTGCAAAATCTAGGAATATTGCACCAGTGAGTTGTCCCCATTCTATTCCACACTGGATCTCATTGCAAACTTTTAGCAGGGTAGTTACGGTGGAGTGTTTGGGGCGAAAGCCAGATTGGAATTGGCTAGGGGAATTTGTCTTGGTATAGTAATCGCTTAACTGGGAGTGAACACATTTTTCCATGACTTTGGATAGTATTGAGATAAGAGACCTTGGCCTGTAGTTTGAGACAGTGTTTTTGTCCCACTTTGAAGATTGGGACAACTCTGGCAGTTTTCCAGGTCTTAGGGATATGGCCTGCAGACAGAATAGGGTTGACTATGAAAGCAATTGGTTTGGCGATGGCTGGGGCACCAAGTCTTAGGAACTTAGATTGCAGTAAGTCAGGTCCACATTGGCTGCTTAGTTTTAATTTGAGGAGCGTTTGTGTAATCTCCTCTTCGGATACTGGGACAAAATGAAAATTGTGGGAAGTGTTGGGAGAGGGTGGGGCTATAGGGGTACTCACGGAATGAGATTCATGTTTGTGGTTTGGGATGCGTTTCACTAATAAATTAGTAGCACACCCCACAAAGTAATCATTGAATGCAATATCTTCCTTAGCGATATTACTTGGCTGTTGATGGTTAGAAGGCTGGAATATATTGTTGATAACCTTGCAGAAGTTAGCTGAGTTTGATGTATTCTGGAGAAGATTGTCAGAGTAATATTGTGCTTTTGCATGTCTTATTTGCCTTGTGCACGTGTCCCGCAAGACATCCCATAACTGTTAGAGTGCTATAAGGCCAGTTGTAACCCACGGCAGGTGGCCCCCCCTGTACTCTTATTCTGCGAAGTGGAGCATGGGTATCACAGAGTTTTAAGAACTCGGATTGGAAATAGTCGAGCGCAGAATCAGGGTCGGGAATTAAGTCGATTCTGTACCAAGGGCAGTTGGTAAGATCAGCCAGAAACTGTTGTGGGTTTAAGTTTCTAAATGTTCTAGTGAGGAGAACTTTAGGGCTTGATTGGGGTGGTTTAATTTTCCTTACAAAGTACACTATTGCATGATCACTGAAAATGTCAGGAAGGATGCCAGCGGATTGGATTCTCCTTGGATTTGAGGAATGGTTGTGAGATTTCAGGTTTGTCCGTGTGGGTTGGGAAATGAGTTGCGTTAGGTTAAGTGACTTGAGTTGTATCTGGTTTTGTGGTTTTTAGTGTCAAGCCAATTGTAGTTGAAATCCCCAAAAACTAGCAGCTCACTCTTCTCATTCAGAGAGGAAATGGAGCCAAGAAACTGGGTGATATCAGTCAGGGACTGGAGAGGGGCTTTAGGGGAGCGGTATATGGCAGCAACCAAGATAGGCTCAGAAAAGGGGAGGCAGATTTTGCCAACTATTCCCAAGGGTTGTATTCTACATGATACATCTAGATATTTTAAAGTGTTTTCACAAGTTTTTCACTAATTTTATCACACTTTAATTTTGATCAAAGTGATTTTTGCGCTTGAGTTTTCTTTCTTGTGTTTCCCTTTACCAGTCTGGTTCAGCTCACCTGTGCATGGTCCTGGAAATGTTTACATATAACCCTAAAACCTCTGTATACAACAGAATGCAAGGTTCTTAGACCCTCTCCCTATATTTATTGTTATATTTGGTATTTATCCATGCAGTATGTTGGTTTTCTGTATGTATATGTAGACTTCTGTTGTACAGAGCTGCTTCATGATCGTGAGCATGTAAAAATATTATTAATAATAATGTATGAAGAGCAGCAAAGAACTTCCAAGGATATCAACAACAGATGTTTTTCATTACTAACACAGGAGATTCACTCGCAGCGACTCATAGTTTGGATCTGAGTAAACACTTTTTTTGGCAAAAGGGTGGAGAAAATAATTTTCTTCAAACAATGGAACTGATTTAAGATTCACTGCACGGCCCCAGATCAAAGCAGCCCCAGGCTACACAATATATCTGAAAGCTCATATGCATCTCTCATGAGTCACTATAAAATGAGTAACACTGCTTCTCAGTGCTGAAGAAGAGATCAGCTCGATTCAAATGAATGGGACTAAAGCCTTCTCCAGCATGAGGAACTGGCTTGACAACATATTGAATGGGGACCATAGTTGGAGAGGTTGAACATATAGCAGCAGCATGTGCTGTAAAGTGACAACCCTCAGCCATGTGACACTTTTGCGTCAAACTGAAATATGAAAAAAGACCGTTAAAAAGCTTTTGCTAGGACTTCATATATTTGTAAGGAATCATTTTGCACTGGTCAGGGTTAAGTTGTAGAGCAAGGTATAGACAGTTATCAATTAATCTTCTTTTTACAGACCCTACAAATTATTTCAACTGTAAATTGCTTCAAAATAAATAAAGTTTGGATGGTTTTACAGTACAATTATAAAAGAGAGTAAGGATACTTTTACCAACAACCCTTGTAACAGTACTGTAAGCATTCCATATTATGTTATTTGTTGATATTCTTATTGTTTGAATAAGACTTGAGCCCTTATTTGCAAAAACTATTAAACATAGCAACTGTGAAAAATGTTAGGAAATATATTGCAAGATGTTAAAGGTCTTCCTTCGCTTTATTCCAACTCCAGAATAAATTGCTAAGTGTTGCAAAGATACAGTATTTATAACTTGCAGATTACAGATAGGTTCCCAAACCTGCCTCATTCACCCCTTTATCAAGTCAGATATTTGTTAGGCTGCAGATAAGGATTTTGGGTAGAAATGTAAATATTGGGTACGCCACTTTTAGCTTACTGGTTGTGTCTTGTTTGCAAAGTGTTAAAATAAACCACTGCAAATAAGCTTTTTAGTGGCCCTAATATGTAAATGACTACAGACTGTCAACAAATGCATTTACTTGTTCCCTTTGGTATTAACGAATGTCCCCCCTCCCCCCCCCTTTGGGATTCCTAGGGTGTTAAGGGGTTAACTGTGCGGGCTCACCCAGAGTAATGCCCCTTCACCATCACATGGTGCTCCGTGACTCAAAGTTAAGGCCCGCCTCCTTCTGCTTGGAGACATTGACATCAGGCTGGGATATAAATAGTAAGGTGGTGGATGTAGAGGGAGAAAGGGGGTGGCCCGGGATTAAAGGGGTTACACCCCATTTGGCCATCCCCTGACCTCCCCCGGGAGTCAAAGGGTTAACTGGGCTAAGACCCAGAACGGTGATTTAACCCCTGTAATGACACGTACACGTGTATTCCCGTTTTTTCCTGTTTTATTGTAACATCTGGTCTGCAGCACACACACTGGGATCCATCCGGGAGCACAAGGGTTAATAGTGGTATAGTGATTATAGTCCTTTGTGTAATTTTCCCGCCTTTTCAGGCACCATTTTGGAGGTTCCCATAGGCCGCCATTAGGGCTCAATGCTTCTTAATGGTGAATCTTGCTGGGGAGTCCGGTTCCTGAGAAGACCAGCAGATGGCGTCCGCGAGGGAGAGCGGCGGTTTCCCATTGAAAGTCAATGGGCTCATTGACTTCAATGGAGAAACCCTCGAGAGAGCCTTCCAGGAACATGTTGGCTGCCGTCCAAACCGCTTAACCGCAAAGCGGATACAATTTCAATAGAAGAGCTTTGATCACTTACAAGTCAAGTTCAACGACAAGTGGCGTGGGAATAAACAGTTCTAGGGCCCCTAGGAATAAAATTCTTTCTGTCCCTAGTTCCTAGACTTCCCCCCACTCGACCACAACCGGGTCCCCGTATCCTGGACCCCCGATAAGGGTCGAACCCATAAGAGCTTGCCGCGTCATAGGTTCCAATGGCGGCGGCTGAACCGGCTCAGGAAAACGGCTAAGTGTGAAAAGCTGAATTTTGGTATTCCATAGCTCCGGTTCCGGAGGGTCTAGAGTCAGGGTTTGGGGTATCTGTAGCCACTGCTCCGGCATCGCTGCAGAACCATCCTTGACCCTCTGAGACCAACCCGACGGAGTATGGACCCCCTTGAAAGTTCGGGATTTCTCCCATAGACTTCAATGGCGGCCAAACCCCATTGACCGGCTACGGCGGAAAACTCCCATTGACTTCAACGGCGGCATCGCCCCGTTGAAAGTCTATGGTGGGGATTCCCATAGCCGCCAATGGCGGAGGTTTGCCATTGAAAGTCTATGGCGGCGGAACCCGTTGTTTTCAATGGGGATTTAGTGAAAAACCGTGATTTCTTTTAGCGGAGACTTTTGTATTAAAATGTAAAACGGTTTTAAGTGTATTTGTGTATCTCCGGTTTCCCAGGTCGTAGCAGGTCGCAAATTGGACCATAGGGTGTCCCAGTTCCGGCCTTGAGAACTGGGAAGTTTGGACCTGCTGGACCCAAAGAAACCGGATATTTTAATATGTTCATGTTTTATCCAACATACTGTATTCCCAGATATGGGTAAAACTCAGAGGAAATTCCTTTGCATACCAGAGTAGCATATGGCCAGAAAGGCGACCCCATGTCTAGGACCTGAGTATGTTTCAAAGGATTTTGTCACCTCCACTGTTTGCGTGAGGGTGGAGACTCCTCAAACCAGAGTAGTCTTCAAGTGTTCCATTTCACACGTCACAACAAAGGATTTCCTGCCCTGTACTCCATTTGGTAGACTAGCTGGCATTCCTGAGATAGAGGAGGGGTTATAGAAATGGGACCCCCGAGCTCTACTGCGCATATCCCAACTGGCGGGGGGGCATGGGTCAAAAAGTGTTCCCACGTTAACCACTGGCTGGAGTTAATTGAAAACCAATCCACGGTACTCAAGGTTAAGGATAGGGCACAAAAAGGTTTATAACCTGATGTTCACCCTGTATCCTTTGTCTTCAATTTATCATCTGATGGCTACCTGATTGCGAGAGAATTGCTATGCTATATACTTCTCATTCCCAAACCCCAAAGTAAGTGTACTTCTTGTCTGTTACTGTATTATTCGTGTGTTCACCTATCCAAAGGAATAAATATACTTTATTATATCTAAGACTCGTTTCAGTTCAGACCCAGTGATAAATATATATCATCTGTTATATATATTTATGTGACCTTATACAGCCTGCCATAATCTCACCGTGACAGTGGACGCTTCTGGAACTCATATCTCAGGAGGAGCTGAAAAGGAGGGATCTCACTGTGAATAGGGTATATAAGTTCCTATGTTTTGGATAGGATAAGTATCCCCTTTTATTGTTTTCTAGTTAAGGAGAGTACCCTGTTTCAATAGTGTCCCTCAGAGATGGTCCCATACTACTCTAAAGGTTCACAGGGATATGCCCAAAGGCAGCTCCACAAGTCAAAGCCCCTGGGCATAGTTAGACCAGCCCCATCTGAGGGTCCATAGCTGGCTCTCATCCAGAAGGCGGTGGATGCTGATCTCAGAAAGATAGAGAAGCAGCAGGCCCACCAGAGGGACAAGTGGAAATGGAGCACAGCCGGCGCTATAGAGCAGAGGGACTCTTTAGGTAATGTAAGAATCAAAAAGCCTCAGCACCTGCCTAGTGGGCCGAGATCGGGGCAGCAAGGGAAGCCAAACAAACAGGATGAGCCAAAAGGACACTCAGTTGGAAACACAATATGCACTGTGTATAATGAATGTGAGACTGTCTAAAAGATAATAAAGCTGCTATTTGAATGAATAACAATCCTGGTGCCCATCATTGCTTACCAGCACCCAGCCTGAATAAGGTAATGCATCCTGAGCAGTAAATAATAGAGACACTCTCTAAGTGCAGTGCCTCCCTAAGTGCAGTAACTCCCTAAGAGCCGGGCAGGGAGGGTTACACTAATGTAAGTGAAGAAGAAATGAGCAATAATAACAGAACGGTACCACTTTTACCCCAGAATACAATGGTGCATAAGACCTGGTCTATCAAAAGGAAACATTGGTTAATGAGCTAAGGTTCTAAGTAGTCCGAAGGTAGCATCCTGCAGGATTACATTTTGCCTGTAGTTTGAGTGGTCTGATTCTGATCTACAATAAGGTCATTTACTTGGCCACCGATATGCAAAGCATCTGTTGTTTCAAAGCACCTTGGTGATATATAAATATACTAGAATCGAAATTAATAACAATGTACTTTGGTAAAAAGGATTGATCATGGATAGATATTGTTATGTCTTTTTGCTTTCTCTTTAGATATCATATGTGATTTTAATTATTGTGTGCAGCACTACTATATTGAAGCATATATGTTTAAATACACTGCACTCTGTACTTTACAGCATAAGCCAAATTCTAGTCTCTCTAACACATATTGCCATTTCCAGAGGGTGCACAATGACACACAACAACTTCCCCTAATTTACACTGTTCTCTTATCAGTCCAACCTACTGATCTACTGCATACAAAGATCTACTAAAGGTGCAATCACCCTACCTAATATTTTATTTCTTTAACATATGTTGATAAAAAGCACTATGTACATTTATGGCGCTATATAAATATAGACATGCAATACAAAGGAAACTACACTTAATCCCAGAGTGTTCTCTTTTCTAAAAGCAATATTTACCTTTACGGTTCTGGCCAAATTGGAACCCATTGACCTGCTGAGAAAACTCTGATGTGGTCAGAGGGCTGACCCACCCAGGAGCAGTGATGATACTCGTGATCATCTTGTTTCTATCCCAGGTCATTATTGGTGACTTTGAAAGCCTCTTAAAGACAAACAAGGCTTGAGTTTTCAAGTTTCAAGCTGCTTGATCAAAAACTGTTAAAAAGAAATACTGAAAGAGGAGGCAATGCAAAGCTAGTATCACAGATACAATGTTTTTTAAATACTTGTAGTGGAAGTGCATTTGAAAAAGTACTGGTACTGTGTTTGAATGCACCTGAGCACAATTTAGTTAAAGTATCTCAGCTCCTAAAATAACACACCTAAAAGTTTATAGTATCTGTTTTCATTTGTGTATTTTTTCTTTAGGTAAGAGGGATTACAAATAAGAAAGTAATGGCATTTTGTATCACTTAGTACTACAGTATCTCACTTTGACTTGTGATGGCAAGGAAGTACAGTATTTAGATTCCATTGCACTGCATTATCAGAAAAGCAAGGCTGGCAAATCGATCTGCCAGTTACGTCAAATCAACTCCTGAACCATCAAATGTTTAATGAGGTTCAGCTGCAAATTACATGCACAGGGAAAAAATATTCCATTTTCTGATGTGTACTGCGGCTTTGAGCACATCTCCAACAGCTCAAGTACAATTTGCAATTCTAAGGATATGTTTCTCTCAAAGTGGGAAGTGTGCCCAGATCCGCAGCCTGGCTGGTGGGTTTGCAAGTGGTGGATGGCTGACATAGGTGTCCATTTAATGAGTGGGAAGACATGATCAGATGGCGTAGACATTATTGGAAATAAGATTCTATTTAATCTAAAATGTCAACACCATGATATGTCAGTTTAGTGCAGAACAATAATTTTGTTTTCAAACGTAAAAAAGTGTATTTTCTATTACTAATGTAAAAGTTTCACATCAATCATAAGCACTTTTATACTTAAGTAATGAACTTTTGTTTTGGAACTTTCCTATGAAGCAATGTAAACGAATGATGAGTATAACTGGATAATTCCCATTATCTTAACTTTCTCCTGCTTTGAGGACAGAAACCTCCCCAAAACATTATTCTGGCCATTCAATAATTACTACCTGTCTTCCACTGCCCATCTTATCTGCAATGGCCACTAATACCTCTAAAGATTACAGAGTGCATATCAGCAATCCTTGGCCTGGATGGCCCTTCCTCGCCTTTAGCTTAACATGTCTAAAATAGAGCTTCTCATATTCCCTCCCAAACTAGATCCCATTGTTCCCTTCTCCATTACAGTCAACAACACTACAATGCACCCAGCCCTGCAAGCACGCTGCCTAGGGGCTTCCACCACATATAAACACTATTACAACATCTTTCCGTTTCTTCCTTCACAACATGTCTAAGATACACCTCTTCCTATGTTCCACTACCACTAAAACACTAATGCATGCTCTTGTTCTCTCCTGTATTGATTACTGCAACATTCTTTTATCTGGTCTTCCTGCCACATACCTCTCTCCTTTACAATCCATAAAAAATGTTGCTGCTCGAATCATCTTCTCTTTTTCTAGACACGTATCTGCTCTGACTTCATGAACTCTCCATGCCGACTTCCTATTAATTTACATATAAACTACACAATTCTCCTTTCTTTTAAAGCTCTCCACACCTCTGAACTTCCATATACCACAACTCTGAACTCTTGTTACACCCCTACGAGTCTTACGCTCAACCAAGGTTGTCTCATCTTTGCACTTTTTACCTCTACAGCCCTCTCCCATCTTAAACCTTCGTCACTAATCTTTCCCTACTTATGGAACGCTCTTCCACTCCAGTCGCCAAGCACCTTCACTTTCCACATTCAAAGCTCAGCTGCAAATCGACCATTTAAAAAAAGCATCTTGTTACATTTTCTACACCTCGACCACAGATCTCCAGATGCCCTTGACCTCCCCCGACTGCACTTTTAATAATACAGTGTCTGTAAGCCTTCCTACATACAACTCAGATTGTAGACTTTACTGGGCAGGGTCTCCCTTTAACTTATGTTGTCATTTACCTGTTGCCCCCCATTGTTTCCAACTTTGCATCCAAAAAAGCAGGGGAGCGGGGGACATATCACCAAAGGATAAAGAGAAAATGGACATAGAACAGTATTGCGGAAAACGGTAGTTATGTAGATGCAATATAACCTCCAATGGTTATACACACAAATGGCAGGAATAATAAGGGCATGTTCCAAAACTGTGGCAAACGTGGATGGCTGTGTGCTTGTTTCAACAGGGCCCAGGAAAAAGAAGAGAGACCAGGATAGTGCAGATGGTACTATGAAAACGATTTATCACAAAGCAAGACCCCTGTAGTCAATAAAATCATTGAATGATATTAAAGGTGCCTCCGTGACTCCCGGCAGTTGGGTGAGTCGCGCTCTCACCCACTCCAAGCCTCTGCCGCTTCTGCAATCGTCACTTCCTGGTTCCAAAATCCGGTACTGGCGGATAACGTCAATGGCACTTTCTCCCAGCACTGGTCCTCTGCTCTGGATACTGCTGCTTCCAAACACCGGACTCAACGCGTTTGACTGTATGTCGCTTCCTCAGGAGTCAATGATGTCCTGTGTTTACCTTTATAAAGCCCTGCATACAGTGTTGTTGCTATATAAATAAAACAATACGTACATAGCGATTGATCAACCATTGGCCAATCATTGAAAGGCTGTCTCAATTCATTTTAACATTAATGGTCTCATTCACTTGTTTGAAATCTTATTTTTTCTTCCTTGTAAATGTATAATTATTTAGTATACCTCATTTGGATCCTTGAACGTTGACAGATTTACCTGTGTAGTATAGAAGGACTCTACTGTTGGTTATTAGCCCACATTAGAACCAAATCAGTATCCATGCATTGGTGCCTTATTGCAGTTTAATATACCGCCGTTTCATTTTGTACACAGTGTATGTGATGGTTATGTTATTTTCTCAGCATGCTTTACTACAGCGGTGCACAAACATTTTTGTCCCACCAATCTTACACGTTCCCCTATTTTTTACAATAAGTGATCTCACATAAATCAGCACCTCTCCATTCAAATATGGTTTCTTATCCCAGAAATGACCCTCAGACCTCCCTGAGCTCCCAGCTGGGGCACCCCTGTACCCCCCTTTGCTGTTTACAAGTGAATGCAAATAATAATTTGCCTAGAGTTCAAACACCCCCTGTAAAAATGAGTTATGCTGCATGTTTTCGTACTGTGAGTTCTCATGCTAGTATTGTTGTTGCTGGCAGGGATCTGTGCATGTGCTGGACTCAGTAATTGCTCATAACCTGGAAAAGAAATGATATCCCCAATGTCTCCCAGCAGAGCTGGGCCGGTTGCTATGGTAACTCCGCCCCACTCACGTCTCCCTCCTGTCGCCATCTTGCCAGGGGAAGTCTCGCGAGACCAGGCTGTAGGGGCTCAGCTGCAGCGGGCGGGGAGTAACTTTGTTCTCAAGTTGTAGGGGAGGGGACCGGAGACCGGCGGTGGGAGACTGGAGACCGGGCAGGAGAGGAGGAGACCGGAGCCCTAAACCCCAGGAGCCCCCGGGGAATGCCGACCTTCCCCGGGCTGGAGTGATGTGCGGACAGTGAGGTGAGCGCTGTCGGCAGGAGGAGCAGCACCACCGAGGTGCTGAGACATGTACAGTGTGTAGCTCATAGTGCCAGGCTCTTATACAGCGCTCTGCTGTACAGCGCCCCGGCACCTCGCTATACACCGCCCCACTATACAGCGCCCCGGCAGCCTGCTGTACGGCGCCTGCTATACAGTGCCCGGCATCCTACTATACAGCGCCCCGGCACCTCGCTATACAGCGCCCCGGCACCTCGCTATACAGCGCCCCGGCACCCTGCTATACAGCGCCCCGGCACCCTGCTGTACATCGCCCCGGCACCCTGCTGTACAGCGCCCCTCTATACAGCGCCCGGCACCCTACTATACAGCGCCCAGCGCCCCGCTATACAGCATACAGCACTCTGCTATACAGCGCCCCGCTATACAGTGCTCTGGCACCCTGCTATACAGCACCCCGCTATACAGTGCCCGGCATTCTGATTTACTGCACCCTGACGTCCAGCTCTGCACTCTTACACTACCTCAAACATAGGGTAAAAACATAAAAGAGAGCACACAATTCGCAGTGTAGTATTTAAGAATATATTCAGTATAAATTGAAGTATTGCACGTACAAAAAGCTTATCATACACAGACCAGGTATGCGGCCTCTCCAAGGTTAGTAGACGAGCCCCCGCGCATCACCTGCTCAGGTGTAGCAATATCAGCCGTTGATCCGCAATGTCCAGAGCCATAGAAGATGCTGTGATGTATCTCGACTGCAGCCGGGAATATCATTCGCTCTCCCTCTGGCCCCGTGATCCCACTCGAGAGCGATTAGTTATGGCGTCACCGTCGGCTGTACCGAAAGAGTCCAGAGAGCGTTCCGTATTAGGCTAAAAGCCAGCCCTATTACTTTAGGACAAATAAACTCTGACCGTTTGTGATGAAATGATGGGGATGTCGGTGTAAACCATGCTTTAAATCCCACGCGTTTCATGGCTAGGTGCCATTTCATCATGGAATCCTAGCCATGAAATGCGCTGAATTCATACTTTGGTTGACACTTTGACATCCCCATCATTTGACATCCCCATAATTTGAGTGTAACGATCTGCACAACCGGTCGGAGCTTATTTGTCCTAAAGTCAAGTGTAGCAATATCAGCTGTTGATTATGCGGATCTAATCAACGGCTGATATTGCTAGCCCTTACCAGGTGCTGATGCGCGAGAGCTCTTCTACTAACTTTGGAGAGACCGCATGCATGGTCTATTTACGATAAGCTTGTTTTTATTCATCGTTTTTCACGTGCAATACATTTTTTTAATGTTGATTCTATTCTTAAATACTACTGTGAATTGTGCGCTTTTCTTTAGTTTGTTTTCTAGCTTTGTGATGAGCCATCCATTTCTGAACAGCAACAGACCCATGGCATTCTACATATTTCCTTGATCCAATTTTAAAGAGTGGTTGATTTTGAACTATATTAACACTTTCAGTATTGTATACGTTTTATACTTGCTAGTCCTCTATTGTTTCACATATTTAGGTGCTATTTGCATCACATTGTTAGACACAATTTCATTTGTGTGCTTATTTAATATTATTACTATTTATATTTGTCACGTATGTAAGTGCTTTTCACACTATACACTTGGTGCGCTGCATTTTTCCCTATACACTCAAACATGCAGCACTTACCACACACACAGCACCCTTTTACAGTACTGCAGAAAAAAGGAGCAGGCTGCAGGGGACTTGGCACACTACTCGAACTCACGGTCTGTAGGTTTCTTAACACAGGATAAATGAAGAGTAAATTCTTTGTTCAAATCCCCATTTTTACTTCATGGGAACACGCAAACTTTTGTAGAATTTTTTTGACTTTTTGTTTATCCTGTGTGAAGGAACCGTGAGTCCTCGAGTGGTGTGCAGAGACCCTCGCATCCTGCGGGGGTGTTCTGTTTTTCTGGATTCATTTGGTGTGGCCCATCTACTGATGCAGCGGCCGTTATTCGAACACATTTCGGCGCCGATTTTGAGTTCTCTGCTGTTCCCCACGCAGCAAGAACGCGGCCAATCGCCCCAGGCACCCGCACTTATCGCGGATGTTTTGTTTGAATTTCATGGATTCTGTTTATTCGTTTGCAATAAAATGGATGAATTGTAATGTGTACAGTACTGTGCTACTGTGTCAATTTCATGTTTTTAATAGCCAGAACACTAAAATTCGTTTTTCTGCATTCGCCGCGCTTGCATCTTAGTGCGGGAAGGCTGGAATTCATCCCGCGGGTTCAAATCGGGATTCCGATGTACATGACACGTGAAGTGTTCGAATAACGGCCGCTGCATCAGTATGGACACTAGCACCCTTAAATATCTCAAATATATGTATCTATATGTCCTTTTTTTTTGTATTCTCTTCCGTTTGGATGTGTCTCGTAACCCTTTTACTGCACTCAGACCTGCAGCAATGTGATGTCACTGCACTCTTAGGGATCTGGAGGAGATTCGATACAGAGGCGTGGCCGCGACGTCACGTGAGTGGTTCGCCTTCATTGGCTGAACCGCTCACGTGACACGGCCGTCGCATGGAAAAATCGGCTGCACGGTCGTACACGCGCTCTATGGCCGTCCTCATTAAGGCACGCGCACGCATGTCGGTCAGGCGATCTGTGATCAGCAGTGACAGAGGCGTGGCCGTGACATCACATGAGCGCTTCGCCCTCATTGGCTGAACCGCGCACGTGACCCGGCCGTCGCACGACAAACACAAATTTGTATGTGTGCCGAGAATCGTGCGCTCTATGCCCTGCCTCATAGAGGTACGGTCTTTTGTCCGCGCGTTCTATGTCCTGCCTCATAGAGGTACTGTCTTATGTTGGCACACGCATAATATGGACGCTGCTTTATTCTGTGCCCTGACATACTGCAGTCTGAGAAACGGCAATCCAGTATTCACAGCCCTTATGTTTTAAATAGCACAGGTATAATGCACTCTGACATACAGCACTCCAGTCTCATTCACAGCTCTGTTATGTTGCACTAAATTGTCACAAACACTGATTTATTGCACACTCCTTTCTAATAGCACTCTAACATAAAACACTTTTCTCATAAGCAGCTTTTAGATTTACAGCTCTTCTCTCTTTGCACACAACATTTTGCCCTGGCTAACATACGCTGTAAGGCAGGGGTGCTCAACGTCGGTCCTCAAGCCCCCCTCAACAAGTCAGGTTTTAAGGATATCCCTGCTTCAGCTCAGGTGGCTCAAATCAGTGGCTCAGTTGAAGATTGAGCCACCTGTGCTGAAGCTTGGATATCCTTAAAACCTGACCTGTTTTGGGGGATTTTAGGGCTGGAGTTGAGCCCCCTGCTGTAAGGTGTAGAATGTAGGAGCTGAGGGCCCCATCATGTACAGTTAATCCAGCTCTATCCCTTTTACTGGTCCTAAAACTGGCCAGTTCTATCAGAACTGAAACATTTACACTTACACCCCCACATGTCTGATCCACCCCTCGGTGACCGAGGGATTTCAGAAAACACTGTAATACATCCAATTTTCTTTAACAAAAAATGAAACTGTAAATAAAATAGTGGTACTCTTGGTGTATTCCTACAGAGGTTATGACAGTACTTATTCCTAAAAAAAGACCGACCTAACAATTCCCTCCTGACTGTTCACACACGTGTACACATACGTACACATACACACACGTGTACGTACATGTGTACACACACACACACACGTTTACACACACGTTTATATACAGACACACGTGTACGTACATGTGTACACACACACACACATGTTTACACACACGTTTATATACAGACACACGTGTACACGTAAGTATACTGACACACACACACATTTATATACAGACACACACGTACACATAAGTATACTCACACACACTTATGCGCGCACACATGCTTGGCTTGGTTTGAGCTATAGAAACAGTATTTAATTCTATCTGCTATTATTTATTTATTTTACTTTGCAGTTGCGCTTTCTAGAGGGCAACATTATTAAATGCAGTTTAGATAAGGAAACCACCACTACAGTAGTAGAGAAGCTATATTGCATGGTCACGTGCTCTCCTTTTATTGCAACTGCAGTATACTGTGTGTTAAGTGTGGGGGTTGCACTTTGAAAGCCTTTGTTGACAGGAGGGCTTGTAATGCAGTCGAGCAATGTGTTTCTAGCTCTTCTGGCATCAAAGGGGTTAACCCTGGGCTCTGATTATACCTCTAATTCAGTCAAGATCTAGCAACAGGAATGAGTATCCGGGAGGAAGGGGGTTGAAACCTTCAGTTGTGGCATTGAGACCAGCAGTGCCTGGGTGTTCTGTGAGCGTATCATTCTCTATGGCTGGCATTGTGTTAATGAGCCTTGCTGTATGTGTTCCTGACTAGTGCATGGGTGTTTAATATTACTGCCGGAAGGTGAGGTGGGCAGACAACCTATCCCATTGAATGCTTCCAGTCTGAACAGGTATTGTTTGCTTATTGATTTATTGATATCTTGCGCATTGGCTGTGCTTTTATTGGGAGAATAAGCATGGGAGGTTGAAGTCACATCTGTGTCATTTTTGGTCCCTGGTTTAATGATGCACCTTGCACAGGCTGCAAACGGTCTCAGTGTAGGACTTGCTGTGCAATGTATTCTGCGAGGCAGCTAGATACATGGACTACAGGATATGTATACAGTTACGTTTTAAGGATTTTGAGGCAAGTACAGTATTCCTATTTCTTTCGTTGGATTGTATGTTTTATGAACTTGAGAGATATGTATATATAGAAATATATATATATATATATATATATATATATATATATATATATATATATATATATACTACTGTATTATAATTACTATTTTGTAAAGCACAGCATATATTGTTGGCACTATATAAATTACTATGTATATATAGTGTGTGTTTATTACTTTAGTTATTGCCTGAAAATGTTCATACAAAGCATCAGTACCTACAAGACTTTAAAGAAAAAACTGATAGTCAAAATACTTAAACTATTTAATATTCAGTTTATCTGACATCCTTACTTTTTTTTTCTCCCTCCAAAAGAAGAAACAGTATAAAGAAATCTAGGCAGGTAAATGTTGCATTTGATAGATGGCTGGGGCCCAAGGTGACGTCGTTTGCCGGTGAGGGTCTCCCTTATTTATTTTAGCAGTATAACTGGTGGCTCTAGCCACGCTCAGACATGCCAGCATGGAGAGCTGGTGTTTTATTAGAACTGCACCATCTCTCTACAGCGCAAGCCTCGCAGCTTTTGCTGCATTCAGAGGAAACGGCTTCATCCGCTTTCCACTTACTGTATTTAAACAGAAATTCCCACTTCACACCCCCCTGCCGATTCATTTTGTGATGGGGACAAAATACAGGTAAGGGAGTCAATTGGTTAAATTGTTCTTTATTAAATAGGTTAAGTATTCTTGTTATGAGGTGCTGGTACATACTGTATTGTTTATATTTGTAAAGCTTAATAAAGAACACCTTTTAAATGTAAGATTGTAAGCTCTTTGGAGCAGGGACTCCTCTTCCTAAATGTTAATTTTTAAGTCTGAAGCACTTTTTCCCATGATCTGTTATTTGTATTACTGTATTTTATTTATGATTGTCACATGTATTACTACTGTGAAGCGCTATGTATATTAATGGCGCTACATAAATAAAGACATGCATACATACAAATGCTTGTCTGAGAAGACTTCCTATTCTTGGGGTCATCCCTTAGCTTGTCTGACATGTCATTTTATTGCTAGTAGATTTAATGAATCATTGTACTTTTCCCATTGTGCTGAGCACCTCTTTTTGTTATTCACTAGAGGTTACAGACTAAATGAAAAGTACAGTTGGTATAAAGAGTTTGTGGCATATTGGAGATGTATGTATGTATGTATGTATGTATGTATGTATGTATGTATGTATGTATGTCTGTTTCCAAAGACTTATTTAAACAAAAATAAAAAATATTTTTTTTCCTCAATGTGTAGCACTATAAATGAGTCGTATAACCTGCACCACACTTTTATTTTAAAATGAATAATTCCCCACTTATGTACTTTCCCCCCCTTCTATGACACAAGCAGTATTTCGAAATCTTTATAAAGCTGCACTTTTTTTTAATAGTTCGTATAGAATTAAGAAGCACACAGCACAATGTTACACTGTTGTATGGGGAAATAATTGAGAAGAAATACAGTACTATTTTTGAAAGCTACCCCTTTACTTTGGGTATTATATGGGACAGCTCTGGCTTACACTTGTTTATGGATATTGATATTTTCATGCAATGAATAAAAATTCTCTGATATGCTGCTACACTGTATAAACCCATCATGGTGAAAGACCATCTACCGTGCAAGTCTGCGCAGTTATTTCTACTTGTTATTTTATCTTTATTTTTTACATATTAGACAACGTAAAATCTCATTTTTACAGTTTATCTACAGATTTCTGTTTTATATACTGTCTTATTGCTTACCAACGAAGCTGTTAGTTGCAGGACATTAAGTATTGCCTGGAAAACGACCCTGATTTTTGCACAGCATGGGGATAAAATATTGCCCCCCTGCTTGCCTGTGTTTAGAAGATTGCTTTGGTGCAGAGATTTTCTCAGATGTTTTCAGTTTTATTGTAGCCATGCTAAGAAATGTTTTTATACAAAATGTGTGAGGTTCGTATTCGGGGTCTCTCCCTCAAACGTACCCCCTTTTATTGCCTACATTCCATTTGGGCATTGGCATGTCTAAGGAAGGGGTTTTGTCCCGAGGGAGCCGCCGGGAACACAGGCCGGGGTAGCCTGGTTCAATTCCCAGTGTCAGCTCCTTGGGCCAGTGACTTAGTCTCCCTGGGCCTCACACACCAAACAAATACATTGTAAACTCACCCGAGCAGGGACTGTAATTTTAAAGCGCTTTGCGTCCCATTGGGAGAAAAGCCCTATATGAAAGTTATTATTTTTATTATTACTACCTGCTCCAGCTATTGTCATAGAATAACTACAGAGCAAGCTCTTTTTTTGCAACCGCACCTGTGTGCCTCCTCTATCCATGTACTATATGTACTTATGATGGTCTAGAACGTTTCGCCGTAATGTACGCTCCTGTAGCCGACCGCCAGCTCTGGCTACGGTATGACTAAATGTCCCGCACGAGACTGCTACACTGCCTAGACAGTCCGCTCCGACACGCCATCTTTAAATATCCAGACGGACATATTTAAAGATGGCGCATCAGAGCTGCTTGTGTAGGCAGTGTAGTGGTCCCACGTGGGACATTTAAACATGCAGTTGTCAGAGCGACAGATCAAAGTCAGTTTGGGGGCGGACAGGACATCGCACCGAATTGTCCCGCGGCTATATGTCTTGTGGCGAAGTGTCCGCCGGCAGCGTTTTGGGAGTGGCTAAATGGGCGCAGCGAAACGTTCCATTTCGCTTTACGAGGATCCAGATTTGCTAAACTAGGTTCAGTAGCAGGATTGAGCACCAGTGGGAGCAAGATTGGATTAGTAACTGTATTGAAGTGCTGGACAGCTTCCTCCATCCTGATTGGCTGCTGCTGTGTAATGCAGCCAATCAGGATGGATGTGGCAGGAGCCTGGGAGTGGGGCCAAAGAGCGGAGGAGAAGCATGGAGCAGAGAGAGGTGAGGCTGTGTCCTGCCTGTGTGTGTCCTGCCTGTGTGTGTCCTGCCTGTGTGTGTCCTGCCTGTGTGTGTCCTGCCTCTGTGTGTCCTGCCTCTGTGTGTCCTGCCTCTGTGTGTCCTGCCTCTGTGTGTCCTGCCTCTGTGTGTCCTGCCTCTGTGTGTCCTGCCTCTGTGTGTCCTGCCTCTGTGTGTCCTGCCTCTGTGTGTCCTGCCTGTATTTGTTCTGTTTTGTCTTGGTGTGTGTGTATATTTGTACTGGTGTGTGTGTGTGTGTGTGTTTTCTCTGGCTGTCTTTTGGGGCTGATAATGACAGGGAGAGGGGATGGGAATGACAGGGAGAGGGGATGGGAATGACAGGGAGAGGGGATGGGAATGACAGGGAGAGGGGATGGGAATGACAGGGAGAGGGGATGAAGGGAGGCGGGGGGGTGAGAGGATGAAGGGAGGCGGGGGGGGTGGTGAGAGGGTGATGGGAGGCGGGGGAGTGAGAGGATGAAGGGAGGCGGGGGGGGTGAGAGGATGAAGGGAGGGGGGGGTGGTGAGAGGGTGAAGGGAGGCGGGGGGTGGTGAGAGGGTGAAGGGAGGCAGGGGGTCAGACGATGAAGGGAAGAGGGGTGGTGAGAGGATGAAGGGAAGAGGGGGGGTGAAAGGATGAAGGGAAGAGGGGGGGCGAGAGAGGATGAAGGGAGGTGGGGCGAGAGAGGATGAAGGGAGGTGGGGCGAGAGAGGATGAAGGGAGGTGGGGCGAGAGAGGATGAGAGGGAGGTGGGGCGAGAGAGGATGAGAGGGAGGTGGGGCGAGAGAGGATGAGAGGGAGGTGGGGAGAGAGAGGATGAGAGGGAGGTGGGGCGAGAGAGGATGAGAGGGAGGTGGGGCGAGAGAGGATGAGAGGGAGGTGGGGCGAGAGAGGATGAGAGGGAGGTGGGGTGAGAGGAGGGGGGACGAGAGGGAGGGGTGAGAGGACGAGAGGGAGGGGGGTGAGATAAGGGGAGAGAGAGAGGATGAGGAGGGGTGCAACAGTCTTGGAATTTGTGGGAGGAGCATTAAGATTAGTATTGCTCGCCATGTACAGTATGACTGCAGGTAAGTTATTTATAAATGATCTGACCACTATGTAATTTGTTCTAAATTTCACTTCAAGCATGCACCAATTTTCATCAATTTGCACAATTTCATATTCTATTTCCTAGAAAAATACTCGGAAGGGCGCTCCCTCCCAAGACCCCTTCCCAGACTTTTTACGAAACGGAATATAAATTGGTGCAAATTGGTAAATACTTGGAGTGAAATTTAGAAAAAATTACGTAACAGGCAGGTCATTTATAAATAACATTCTTCCTCACCAACGATTCTCGCACGCGTCGCACCGTTCACCATTGTGTCCAGTATTTTTGGACAATACACCTGGCCACCCTATCTAGTACACTAGATGTATAAGAACATTGGTAAAAATGTGATACCACTAAAAAAAATATATATATTTTGCCACTCCGAGTACCACTATTTTTTTACATTTTGCAGCCCCTACTTTTTGTTATGTACAGTCTCACTGTTCCGCTTTGGTTTTTAAAGAAAGGGATTTATTTTAGAAAGCTGCCCACTTTCTATTTGTACAGCATACATTTTACTTGTATCTTTCTAAAATACAATACAATCCAAGAAACTTTGCTGCCAAAGTCTTATAAATGTGATTTTTTTTTTTGAACTGTCACAATAACTGTACTTTTTAGAAGCTACTTTAACCACTATCAGGGAAGACAACTTCCTAGTTTAGTATACATTTGTAATTCTGCTCATGGGAGGACAATATGTTCCTAAAACTGCAATTAGTAAAAGCTTCCCGCATGGGGGTCTTATTTTACAAGTACCTAGTGTCTAGTTACATTGGGGTCATTATGGATGGCTTGCAGTTTAGTTGGTGTAATTGTAGTGCAATACAGCTTTTACTTCCTGCCTTTAATAACACAAACTGTTTGAAGTGGTATAAAAGTTTAACACTTTTTGGGTTGCGAGTGCAGTCGCATTTACCTGCATACATTGGAGCTGCTATAAAGTGAAAATGCTGATTCGCATAAACCCCCCCCCCCCGGCATTTTAAAAAGAAATCTCAGCAACCACAAGAAAAATAATTTGAAAGAATGTTTTACAAGTAGCATTTTATGTTAAATAAGTTATGGTGGGTAAAAAATTGACAACTCTCCACCGTACAGAAAATAAAACACTTGTGAGCACAGTCTCAGATAGGTCTGCACGCTGCCTTTCCCCATTACCTGTTTCGGCTGCGGTCCCAGTAATGTCTGTGACACGCGCGCACTGCAGGGGGGGCGGTGCGTGTCACAGCACTATCTGCGGTCTGTGCGGAGAGGAGAAACTTGCGACGGGAGGGGGCGTGGTCGGGGATTTGCGGGGCGTGGCCATTATGTCATGCGGCTGGTTCGCCCTCATTGGGTGAACCGCCGGTGGGGGCGTGGCCATGCCTCCGTCGCTAGGATTAAACTCAATTTTATTGAGTTGGGAAAAACCCTGCAGCACGGTGCGGCTGCACCTTCTGCGTGGCGGTGCTTACACGCACAGTGCACGCCTCGCCGTGCGCACAGGCTGTACTGGGACCGCAGCCTTAGCATACAGTGCTTCCACTGCTGCCAGGGATTCTGGGAAATGACATGCAAATGCACACAGTGTTACCTTCATGTTCATTTTAACATGGAGCCGTATAAGCGTATGCAGCCGTATCACACAGCTTTCCAGCACAGCCTGCGTTCATATGCAAAGAGAAATATCAGCCAGTCAGAAGATGTGCATGTTGCACTGTAAAGTTACTGTATATGTAGAAAAGAAGATTTTATGCAAAGTATTACTTTTATTATGCCATAACCAACATTCTGGCTGCTTACAGACAGCCGTTATCCCTACTGCCTTCATCTCGATCCACTTTCAGGCCCATAAAACCTCTTCACAGGAGATAAAATATACTTAGCAGCAGCCGGCCCATGTTCATTTCAGCTCCCGGCACTCATGCTAGGGAAGGTCGTGCCGGTACTTCCTGGTCGTGTATATCTCCCGAGTTACGTAGGCTAGTAGGAAGTTGCAACGGATGACGTCAATGCTTCATTGGCCCATGTAACACCAGGCATTTTAAATGATTGCTTCCCCTGGAGAGGATGGTAGTGCAGCTAATACCATTACAGGTTAGTATCTCGGGAAACAGTCTCGTCGCTGAAATTAACACGGCTCAGTCCTGGGGACCCCCTCATTCCCCCTCCTTCCCTCCCATCAAAAACGATGGGGTGGGGAGGAATTTGAACAGGGGCTACTGCATCTTTAGAACAGCTTCTCTAAAAAGATAATTACCAGATCAACCATGTTAATGTTGTGTGGGATCTGCCCACTGCAGGGCCAAAGTGTTTTTTAAATGAAGTATCCGTTTATTGAACTTCCTTAGGAAGATTTTATCACACTTAATATTACAGTTTTACTTATTTATATCGTGGAAAATAAATATATCTTCCTTTTTTCCGGGTCTGCTCAATTCATGCACCCGAGCTAATTCTTTGTATCTGACTAATGGCAGCGTCATAATTACTATACAAACTATGAACAAGCAACAATTACCATGTAATTTTGAACTTTGATAATCATAACAGTAAGGCAATAGATACAGATTTATAACCTTCCAGAGCATTT
Source organism: Ascaphus truei (assembly GCF_040206685.1). Taxonomy (NCBI): domain Eukaryota; kingdom Metazoa; phylum Chordata; class Amphibia; order Anura; family Ascaphidae; genus Ascaphus; species Ascaphus truei. Next base: position 30,121,865 of record NC_134491.1, read on the forward strand.
CTTTGCCAAAGAGATGTTTACCAGTACTAGTCCATTTTAATTGTTAAAATGACACCTATTGAATTTGCCAATGTCCTTCGTTCACCCTCATCCTAGTGCTTTAAAGATGCAATCCCATGTAGCCGCCCAGTTTAATTTCTTAGGGGCCTCTGAATGGGGAAGTTTGTCAATCAAGTGTTTTTATCCTTGTCTCTCACTTCTCTTAACCCTTTGCATGCTCCAGGATGTAGCTACTGCATCATGGGGTCTGGCACTCGGGAGGACCCGTGATGTAGTAGCTAAGCCTCCAAATCCTGCTTGTTCTACTAGGACAGATTGTGTCCTGCGCTCCGAATGGAAGGGCGATGGACTCCTTCTGTTCCGTCATCAGTGACCGTTGCAAGCGGTCAGGTGGTCAGAGCGGTCGTGGCACTCTGGGCCCGCGGCCCATCCGGCAATCGGTTAGAGAAGCAATAAAGTTAAGGGAAGAGAGGGGGGGGGCTGGTTAACTATACAGGCTAGTACTTCAGAACCCATTTGTTCCTGGGATCATGTAATAAAGGGTCAATTGTGATGCAATATATCACCTGTATCTGCACTATTCATAATCTGTTTCATCAAGGAATCTGCAAAGAATTTTGCTTGTTAACAAATGATGCTGTGAAATTCAGGTGTGCTGCCATTGTTTGTGCCCCTGCGCATGTTTTATCATGTCCTGTGATTTGCTGCTCTTGCGATTTAAAGGGTACATGCTGTTCTGTCCCTGAAAAACACCTTGCTTGCTACATGATGTCCCCAGATAGATGACTGGTAGCCACAGATTTATCTCACACTTGTAACTAAAGAAGAAAAACTGGTTGCGTTGTCTTTTTTTTATTTTTTATTTAAGGGTTTTATGGTAATTACCTAAGTGTTCCAATTATGTTTCTTGGTCTTTTGACAGATGTAAGCATGTAATCACACTCAGGATAGCTGGTATAGCCATTTTACTCGGAGGGTGGGGAGCGAACAAGAATAAGCTGATAATTAGTGGTGTGTTCATGAGCCCTCGCTCGCCAAGCAAACCGAAAACTTATGCCGTAAAAGCCTCAAATTGACATTTTATTAGCTCAGTTATCTTCAATGTGAATCTTTCTGGTAGGTACTGTGGAGGTGGAGGGTTGGTCAGCGCACGGGATTTTGCTCAAACGTAGAGATAAGAGGATAAGAAGATATGGAACATGGTATTAGTGATTTTGTAACCGAACGGTACAATACAGCCAAAAGAACTTTGGAATAAAAATGTATGAAAAAATATATTCTAAAATAGCTTTGGAATTAAAAAAACCTTGGTAATTAAAAATGAAAATAAAAATAAAATTGTATGAAAAAATATATTTTAAACTAGCTTAAAAATAGCTTAAAAAATCCTTAAATAAAATTTAAATGAAATTGTGTGATATTTTCTATATGTGGATGACTAACGGGGTGTGTTTATATAGCCTGTTGTTGGTCAGAGGTAAAAAGGGGGATAGTGAGGCTGGTTAGCAGAGTCTAATGTGCAGTCTTTCCTTTACGGAATGCTGCTGAAAACAATAACTTTCTCACCCTCCTGGTGGAGGCAGTACGTGAGTTGCTTCTCTCCCGGGAGCCCAAATAAGAATAAAAGGGCCGAACTCGGTGAGTAAGCAAAATAGAATTTATTAGGTACAGAAACAAAGTCAAAATAACACTCACGATACAGCTTTAAAACAGCCCAGCATCAGCCTGATCGTCCGGTGATCTTCCTCTCACCAGTACAGCTCCCGTGGTCGCGTCCGACGGCGGGACCGGATGTCAGCAGGCTGGCTGGGTCCTTCAGTCAATGGGCTCCGGCTTAAAGCAGCAGTTCCCCTGGAAGCCTGTATGAGTTTGTCATATAATGTTACCTGCGCATGTCCTGCTCTTTAAACAAAAATAATAATGGCTTGTGACGTAACCTTTAGACTGCACTGGACTCTGGGGAGAGCTCCTTTTAAACTCCCGGACACTTAAAGCTGCAGTTTTTTTTTTGTTTTTTAATTTATTTTTTTACTTCAATAGTTTCATGTGGGCAATCTCTAATTACCTAAAGAACTGCATAGCTGCCGGTTAATTCGTTCTCCGTCTATTGATCGGCAAAGTTTGGCGACATCTTTAAATATGGGGAATGTAAATCGTTGCTATAGGAACAATCATGCTTGTTAAAATAGAATACAAGAAAATTGATCTTTCAAAGTTGTTTTTTTTTTTAAAACAGAAAATGCTAAAAGTATTTTTTCTTACTACAGAACTGATTTATTAAAAAATACACACATGCAGGATATTGCCTGAACTGCAGACGCCTCTTCCATTCCTGTCATCAGTGACGCTACGATCTCATGATCGCCATGTGCCACAGGCCCTCTGGCACTCAAAGGGTTAAATTAAAACAGCATTGGATAGGTCAAGAAGAGAACTGTTAAAATAAGGACATATAAATGAATAAAATGCGGTATAAAATGGTTCAGTGCGGACTGCTGATTTGAATAGGTTTACTTGCATGAATTGCGTGTTTGCAAGTATAATTCAACCCTACTGGGGTCTTTTCAAAGTCTCCAGGCTACAAGACCAATGCAAAACTGCAGCACCAGATATAACAAAGGAGAATTGGTTTTGCTGGGAATATTTTTTCCTTGTCAAACTTTGTGCTGTTAATTTACTCCACTTCTGTAGCTGGGAAACATGGATAAATTAGCCCCGTCTTTCATTTGATATTGCATAATCACTCTCGGGTAACCCCAACCAGACGGAGTTTAGGAATAGTCGATGTGTTCTCCGGCACACATGTAAGCGCCCATGTTGTTAGATTGCTGGGTTGCTCCCAACAGGTAGCCGGGCTGGACTGGCTTGGGTAGTGGATTGAGGTAACACTGCTTTATTACTTTTAGACAGAGGTAATACAAGACAGTTTAACAAGGGATAAGTGATCAATCTAAAGTATATTTCAGCAGCAGCCTCTCCACCTATTGTATATAAATGTACTGTTACATTCTGTGCATTATTTGGTCTTCAAGCTTCATTGCTCGGATTTACAGTAAAACCTTTTTGCCACAGACTCCTTTCCTACACTGTGTTCATTTATGCCCGTAGCTCTCCTTTTGCACAACACTGACTCCAAAATGTAAGTTATAGAACAATAAAAAATAATTCATGCCTCCACCGTTGGTTTAAAATGTTTTGCACATTCATCCAACAATTAATTGTTTGCAACAGTAATTTAGTTCTTGTTGCCATTCAAGTAAAAGTACTTTACATTTTAAAGCCACAATCCACTCAGAACACTGTGTATATAAAGTAGAAATAGCCGTGTTAGTCCAGTTGCGATAGTGATAGTGAATGAGTGCTTCAGTATAAGGCAATACCTTTTTTATTTGGACTAACAATTGATATCACCTTATACTGAAGTACTAATTTACTCTGTGTTTGTGTGTATATCTCTCCATGTGCCCATGTCTCCATGTCCCCATCTCTCCATGTGCCCATCTCTCCATGTGCCCATCTCTCCATGTGCCCATCTCTCCATGTGCCCATCTCTCCATGTGCTCATCTCTCCATGTGCCCATCTCTCCATGCGCCCATCTCTCCATGCGCCCATCTCTCCATGCCCCCATCTCTCCATGTCCCCATCTCTCCATGCCCCCATCTCTCCATGCCCCCATCTCTCCATGCGCCCATCTCTCCATGCGCCCATCTCTCCATGCGCCCATCTCTCCATGCGCCCATCTCTCCATGCGCCCATCTCTCCATGCCCCCATCTCTCCATGCCCCCATCTCTCCATGCCCCCATCTCTCCATGCCCCCATCTCTCCATGCCCCCATCTCTCCATGCCCCCATCTCTCCATGCCCCCATCTCTCCATGCCCCCATCTCTCCATGCCCCCATCTCTCCATGCCCCCATCTCTCCATGCCCCCATCTCTCCATGCCCCCATCTCTCCATGCCCCCATCTCTCCATGCCCCCATCTCTCCATGCCCCCATCTCTCCATGCCCCCATCTCTCCATGCCCCCATCTCTCCATGCCCCCATCTCTCCATGCCCCCATCTCTCCATGCCCCCATCTCTCCATGCCCCCATCTCTCCATGCCCCCATCTCTCCATGTCCCCATCTCTCCATGTCCCCATCTCTCCATGTCCCCATCTCTCCATGTCCCCATCTCTCCATGTCCCCATCTCTCCATGTCCCCATCTCTCCATGTCCCCATCTCTCCATGTCCCCATCTCTCCATGTCCCCATCTCTCCATCTCTCCATCGTCTCCCCAGTGCTGGATGAAGACCTCTCTAAGGATCTCCCAGGTAATGTGGTTGCAGCCTCTCCTCCACATTGCTCCAGCTCAGTTTCTGATTTCATCCTCCCATCTTACTTTTGGTCGTCGTCTTGGTCTTTTAATCTCTCTTGGAATCCAGTTGAATCCCATCTCTGTCCAACAATGGTAATTTCTTCTTACGATGTGTCCAACACACTGCCATTTTAATTTTCTCACCTGTGGGATGATGTCACAGACCTTTATTTTGTTTCGGACTCATTCATTCTTAGAGAGAGGGAATCCACATCTGATTAGGGGTGTTATTTCTGTGAAACTGCCCATGTTTTTTTAATATTTTATTTAAAGACTTGTAATTATTTAAATTTTTTTTTTTTGCGCACGCCACGAGTTTTTAAAAACAGCAGTGCAAGTGTATGAGGCCAATCTCAACACGTGAAACGGAGGCAAAGAACACAGTGTGCTCATTCTTCTTGTTTCCAAGGCGATGTGACTCATAGCATGCTTTTAAAAGCCTCTCTAAATAGGAAAATTAAATACCAGTGAACAGAATACAGATTATAAAAATTAAGTAAATCAATTTATTCTATATAGGTAAAAGTGTCGCCTGTATTTCAGACATTATTATTATTATTTTTTTTTATTTTGCATTTTAGTCTTCATCAAAATTTGCAAGCTGCTAAATATGCAGTTTTACTTGTAATTGTATACTTACTCTCTTTTCTGCTTCGGACTATATACATCTAGGACATGTTGGGCTTGAATGTAAAATTTTTTTTTTATCTGAAGAAAGTGAAGACTATTACTGAGCTTTTCAGGGCTGGGACTGTGGTGGTCACGAAAACACACAACACACACACTGCTATATATCCCTATACTCTCACACACATATATATATATATGTATATATATACATACACACACCTGCTCCCTTAAAATCTATTATTGCCTTAAAAATGAAGAATCCTAAATGCGGCCAAAATGGCACGTTTATACATACAGTATAGAGTTTAGTAGACCTGCCCCAAGATCTCTGTATTCCGGGGGCAAACTAAAAGGCGAATTAAACAGGTCACGGGACTGAACCCATCCTGGAATATGGAATTGTTGCTAATACAAATGCCCACAGAGGACCTGGATAGAAACCTACAAACACTGATAACGCACATCTTATCAGCTGCTAAATCCACGATAGCGGGTCAGTGGAAACAGATAGACCCCCCTGACAATCAACTTTGTCAAAAACAAAATAAACTGTATAATGATCATGGTAAAGGTCACTAGCTTACTGTAGTACAGGCTTAATGGTTATCTGAGGATATGGAAACCATGGGTGATCTACTGTGAACTAAACTATCCCAATACCTGGCAGATGCATATACTGACTGACACTGGCATGTTGAAAATGTATGTTGTGATCTCATTTATACACTTTTTGTTGGCTTCTCTCAAAAAGACTGAATGATTGTAACGTGGAAATGGATCCCCTCCCCCATCCACTTATGATTTCTCTAATTCTCCTCCCTCCCCCATTTATACTTTGTAAAACCACTTGGAGTGGTTGTAGGGCACGGTTTGTATGTCTTGGTATGCATTACATTTTTTTTTAATGTTAGATAAAAAAAGAGGATTGTGGAATATGCATCTGGTTATGGTTAATATTGAATTGATGTACCTCATTACACCTGTTTTATTTTGTGATTCACCTGTCCGTTCCGAGCATTAAGCAGGGCACAAATGTAGAGTAGATATATTTGCCGCACTCACAATTAGGTTGAGAACAGATGATGGTCTATCTTTATCAGGGGTCCGTGGTCCAATCGTTCACCACCGCCACCTCATTCAGGGTCATTAATGAACAAGAGGTGACCACTATTGTGTTTTACTCAGACAAATTCTTCAGCGTTAAAGGTCTTTTACAGATAATGTATAACACCAATACAGACTGACAACGTATCGGGCCTACATGGTGCTGCTTTTGGTACAGTTGTTGAAACTATACACTATTATATTAAATATTTAAGCTTCCTCATGTTTACTGTGGTTATTTTGTAGTAACGATAAATATTTGCTGCATCATTTTTTTAAATAAAATAATTTGCCATGTTTTCCATGGATTTGTCCACCGTCCCATAGGCTCAAAGTGATAACACTGCTTCAATAACCGAAAATGTCTCCCACTGATTAGAGCTGTGTTTGACTCTGGGTAGCCCTTGTATTGTAGGTAATGGGGGCGACAGCTTGATTGGGGGACGAGATCTGACTAGAGATTGGCAGTGTAACCACTCAGATGTTTATTTACGCAATTCTTTAATAGCTTTTAATGCGCCCTGCTGCTTTTCAGTTTTGGCAGCCTTCTAAGGTACTGTCCTGAACTGTTTACTTCTAAAGCATTGTTCGAACAGGCAGAATTATTTGGGATGGAGAGCGAAGAAAGCTTAATTGCTCCAAAATAAAATTTTCTTGCTGTTACTAATAGTTTGCTCTTTTTTCCTGCATGCCTCTTTCACTGTCCAGAAAATGTTTGTTTAATTAGTTTTACGTTTCGTTATTCATCTGTATCACATATTTCATTTTAAAATCCTACTTCAGTTTTATATTTTGGCAAAATGTCGGTCTAAATGCAATGCCTTGCTGGGCCCTTTTGCAGGAATTTGATTTGTCATGCTTTTCTCGGGCTTTAATGCCTACATTTGCCAAGATATTAAATACTCTTTATTCAGTGATTGGTTGATTTATATATGAAAGTACACAAAACGTCACGATAAGGTGTTGCATAGTTTCCCTTGCTAGGCAGCATTCCAATATATAGCTGCTAATTGTGATCACACCTTTAATCCCTGGTGAAAACACAGCACACAGCTCATTCCAACAGTGGGATGTTCATATCTCAATATGTCAGTATCAGCCACTGAATGAAATGATCTTTTATTAACTGCAATGTCTTCTCTAATTGTACTTGTTTGCTGACCGTCATGCTGTCAATGTCTTTATCCAGCATGGACAGAAAACTTCATGAGAGTAGCTGCACAGGATACACAAAAAGGAAGAGTAGAGGCTCCACGGATTTTATAAATGCAATCATTTTATTGAAGCCAAATAAAGTGTCCATATGACTTTTAGTAGCTACACAGGGGCAATATTGTTTTGGTGCTGATTTTAAATGACTGAGGCCTTGGAGAGCAAATAAAATATCACTTGTGAGCACATTCACATGTCCCAGACAGGTCTGCCACTCTGCTTTTCCCCATTATCTCTTAGGCCGCGCTTATAGTGCCGGCGACGCGACCGATTACGTCACCTGTCGCCATTGCGAAAGTTGCATTTAAAGTATAGGCGACGTCGCTGGCTACAAGGCCAGTGACGTCAGAAAAAGGGGGAGGGCAGAGGGACGGGGAAGCTCCTGATTGGCCGCAAAGGGAGACAGACGCCGAAAAAATCAAATATCAGTGACTACCAGATTTTTGGTAGCACCGTCGCTCAGTCACGTGCACTATAAGTGCCGACGACGGCGACAATGCATTTGTTTTGACGCGACGGTCGCCATCGCCGGCACTGTAAGTGCAGCCTTGGCATACAGTGCTTCCACTGCAGCAAGGGATTCTGGGAAGTGACATGCAAATGAACACACAGTGTCACCTTTTGCTTCATGTCCATTTTAACATGGAACCCTGTAAACTCAGCCTGCCACATTACACAGAGCCTTTTAGCACACTGGTTAAAGATTTGCATAGCCAGTAACCTACTCGCCGACAGCGGTTTCAACCTTTTCAGTGAGGCTGGTTATACGGTCTTTGCAATGTGAAGTTGGAATAGGTTTCAACCACACATTATATAAGTTATGATGAGTAAAAAAAAGTTACAAAAACCCTCCACCTTAGTGTACAGCAAATAAGAATACCACATATGAGCACATTCGCAGGTTGCAATCATTATCTCTTAACATACAATGCTTCCCACTGCAGCCAGGGATTCTGGGACGCAATGGGACATTTGGTCGCGGACGCTTCGCTGCGACTGAATGTCCGGTTCGCCGCAGAAGGGTCCTTGATCACCGGAATCCCCATCGTCGATTGCTTCTAAGATAAGTCATATTACTGGTTAGGGTATGGGGTTAATTTAATGGGTTTTAGCGGTTAGGGTACAGGGTTAATTTAAGGGTTTTAGCGGTTAGGGTACGGGCTTAATTTAAGGGTTTTTGCGGTTGGGGTACGGGCTTAATTTAAGGGTTTTTGCGGTTAGGGTACAGGGTTAATTTAAGGGTTTTAGCGGTTAGGGTACAGGCTTAGTTTAAGGGTTTTAGCGGTTAGGGTACGGGGTTAGTTTAAGGGTTTTAGCGGTTAGGGTACGGGGTTAATTTAAGGGTTTTAGCATTAGGGTACGGGGTTAATTTAAGGGTTTTAGCAGTTAGGGTGTGGGGTTTTAGGGCAAGGGCTTAGAGCAGGGGGTTTGCATACCTTAGCGGCAGAGAGAGGCGCAGCAAAGTGCCGGCGGCCATGTGTCCTAGACCGTTCTGGGAATCTGAGGCCTTGGATCGTATTGAATTCCAATGAATAATGAAATTGGCATTATAGCTGTTTGTTTTTGCCATCGGATTTTTGTGGAAAGGGTAAAACCCTTTATCATGGGCTACTCCAGTGAAAACTGCTACTATAAGGATGGTTACGCAGTGTTTGAGCTAATAATCTAATGTTATTGCAAACCAATGCTCTTATTGAGCCACCTGCTGAAGCAGGTATATCCTGAAAACCTGACCTGTTGATGGCCCTTGAGGACTGGAGTTGAGCACCCCTGTTCTAAAGGTTACCAGGTTAGAGCTTTAGAAAATGATTTTTTTTTAATACACACAAAAAAGGAGCAGAACATTATACGTGTTAAATTCCTAGATCAGGGCTCTGAAGTGACCCTTGGAGACTCTGCTAATTGCCGAGCCATCAAAGTGCCATCTTCATTCTTCTACAAATAAAAGATCTGTGCTCAGTCTAGCAGGCGTGGTGGTCGCGTCACGAAGCTGGTTCGCCCTCATTGGCTGAACCAGCTCGCGTCACACTGACGTGACGCGGCAGCTGCGTGAGAAGACAACATTTATTGTCTTCTCAAAATGCTGCTGCGCCAACGCGCTACTTTGCCGGCATGTGCGCAGACACTTGGCTAACTACTATAGCCAAGTACTGCATTGTGCCTGACGTGTGCGCGCACATAGCGCCGCCGCCACTATTAGCTCGGCCTAACGGTAATGTAAAGATGTTATAAATGCTTGCAAAATGTTGCAATATAATAATTTTCAATGTATCTAAAACGCCATTCTATAAAGCTCGCGGGCCTTCAACGCCTGAAGGTTTTCTGATTTGGCCCCTTTGGGTTGAAGTTGAAGAGTCGCTGTTATAAAAGCTTCTGGAGGGCAGATTGCAATGCTCTGCTCACCCCTGTGGCACAAGAAGGGTCCGGAAAGGTCCAAAACGTGACTATTTTGTCCATTTTCTTAATATGTCTGGAATACGGACGGCTAAGCGCATTCATTAATTCCCTCAGTCACAGAGGTAAAAACCTTCCTGAAATATTTTAAATTGCAGCACTTGTATAAACTAGTTACAATCAAAAAGGAAAAAAGAAAGGGATCATTATTTTATCTTTGTTATATATTCACACTGCTTTGCTGTAAATGCATTTGGACAGATGGTAATGCAGATAGCTTTCTTTTGAGGCAGTAACACATAGCTTTCCTTTTGCTGGCTGCAAATAACATAAGCTGGTCATTATAGCTGACAGTTCAGTTGAATGTACAGTCCTTGGATTTCTTTGCTGAGCACTGTTTATTGTTCCACTGTTTTGTCGAAGGATCTGTATGGAATTGTTTATCATCCTTAGGTGATCGGCTAACTGCAAAATTAACGTCATTACTGCAAGGGATTCACCACAAAAATTCTGTTTAAAGGCTTTGCCTTTTTTGTTTTGTTTTACTGTAATCATATTTTAATGCAAAATAATTGTGGGTCTTATTGGCAATCTTCATAAAGCTAAATTTGGTCTCAAGCATAGGTTGAATTTGATGGACGTATGTCTTTTTCTACTAGGTAACTATGTAACTTGCGACATGGCTGTAATCTGTAGCTGTCATTGCCCAGACATACACACATCCTCACAGAAAATAAGAACATGCAACAGGAAATATTTGTTCCCTTGGACGTGCCCTGGCGTTTATTTTAAAAACTGGGAAATGTTCACAAAATACAACATTAACTTTTTCGCTGCCAGAAGGGCCTGCAAATGCATTACAATATTGTATATTTACATTGTTGTGTGTTTACAATGCATTCCACATTTGTGGTGTTGTGCTAAGTTGGCAATCACAGTTTTTCCCCATTACATAAAAATGCAAGGTATGGTCCCTGTTGCAGAGAAGTCTCTATTTTAGGTACATTTATCAGTATTCTTCATGGTGGGCAAGTTTATCTGTAAACATTACAAAGATTAATTCCTTTGCATACTTGTATAAAGAGTCGAAATTCAGGGCTATTGGGGCATATGTGTGCATAACGCAAAATGTCTAGTTCAGTGTTTTTCAACCGGGGTTCCTGGGAACACTTGGGTTCCCTGGGCATTCCTTGTATTGTATTGTATTGTATGTCTTTATTTAATAGCGCCATTAATGTACATAGCGCTTCACAGTAGTAATACATGTGGTAATCAAATAAATTACAGATAATATAAATAACAGATCATGGGAATAAGTGCTTTAGACATAAAAGTAACATTAAGGAAGAGGAGTCCCTGCCCCGAGGAGCTTACAGTCTAATTGGTAGGTAGGGAGAACGTACAGAGACAGTAGGAGGGAGTTCTGGTAAGTGCGTCTGCAGGGGGCCAAGCTTTATGTATCATGTGTTCAGAATATTCACATTGCTATTCATATGCTTCTTTAAGCAGGTGGGTCTTAAGGTGGGTCTTAAGGTGGGTCTTAAGGTGGGTCTTAAGGTGGGTCTTAAGGTGGGTCTTAAGGTGGGTCTTAAGGTGGGTCTTAAGGTGGGTCTTAAGGTGGGTCTTAAGGTGGGTCTTAAGGTGGGTCTTAAGGTGGGTCTTAAAGGGGGATAGAGAGGGTGCTAGTCAGGTACTGAGGGAAAGGGTATTCCAGAGGTGTGGGGCAGTCAGTGAAAAAGGTTTAAGGCGGGAGAGGGCTTTAGATACAAAGGGGGTAGAAAGAAGACATCCTTGAGCAGAACGCAAGAGTCGGGATGGTGCATAGCGAGAAATTAGGGCTGAGATGTAAGGAGGGGCAGAAGAGTGTAAAGCTTTAAAAGTGAGGAGAAGAATGGAGTGTGAGATGCGGGATTTGATCGGAAGCCAGGAGAGGGATTTCATGAGGGGAGATGCTGAGACAGATCTAGGAAAGAGTAGAGTGATTCTGCCAGCAGCATTTAGGATAGATTGTAGGGGAGACAGGTGAGAGGCAGGAAGGCCGGACAGCAGGAGGTTACAGTAATCAAGACGGGAGAGAATGAGGGCCTGAGTCAGAGTTTTAGCAGTTGAGCAACAGAGGAAAGGGTGTATCTTTGTTATATTGCGGAGGAAAAAGCGACAAGTTTTAGAAATGTTTTGAATGTGAGGGGCGAATGTGAGAGAGGAGTAGAGTGTGACCCCTAGGCAGCGTGCTTGGGCTACTGGGTGAATGATCGTAGTTCCAACAGTAATGTGGAAGGAGGTAGTAGGGCCAGGTTTGGGAGGAAGTATGAGGAGCTCTGTTTTAGCCATGTTGAGTTTAAGGCGGCGGAGGGCTATCCAGGATGATATAGCAGAGAGACATAAAGGGTTTCCTGCAATTTTCAGGTTATTTTAAAATTGTACCAAATATATAAGTTTACAATGCATCCGATCTCAGACGCGCTATTAGAGAGGGTTGGGGTTCCTTACAATGCATCTGATCACAGACGCGCTATTAGAGAGGGTTGGGGTTCCTTACAATGCATCTGATCACAGACGCGCTATTAGAGAGGGTTTGCTTTGCCCAGATACTTACTGGTGAAGTGACCTGGTTTTAATCTCCCTCATGGAAAACCAAACATAGTCACTGCCAAACCTCATGCCAATTGCAAGCTACAATGTCATCAGTTGTGGCTTCCTATTAAATGGACAGTTGAATCCCTTTTAAAAACCACCCGTCCCCCTGAGCTGAAAATATTGCAGTTCAGCGGGTGGATTGCTCCCTTGAACTCATGCTGCAGGTTGTTATGTGCTTGCTGCTCTTATCCCCATTGTACTTTATTCTTCATGTATTTTCATTTTATAAAGCTCTGCGTACATTATTGGCTCTATATAAATAACATTATACATACATTAATCAGAGGTATGGCAGCATGGTATTTTTGAGGGTTTCAGCTTCTCCCTTGCAATTCGTCAGGCAGAGTTAGATTGTACAGCAAACTACTGACACTTGGTAGGAAAATAAGTGGATTCGATCTATAACCCTGAGTCCTGCAATATTGCTGATTTTCCAGAGGCACCACCAGCTCACAGAAGCATGCTTGCTATCGTTATATAAGTGGCAAAACATAGAGGAGGAGTCTGGATAATTCAAAATGTGCAATACTGTGGTCAGCGCACACACATTTCAAGCACCCTTGTCTCCCTCATCTATTTCCATCTGTCTTTGCAACCTGAATCGAGTAGTGAAACTCTTCCATTTCCTGTAGAAAGCAAGTTTCACAACCTCGATCTTATTTCTCAGGTCTACCCTCTCCCTCTAATTTCTGTTAAAGGCAACAACATACCACAAATGCACATCCTAACCCCAATACTTCGTCCCATCTTGTAATTCACTGCATGGTTTTTTCTTAATTATAAAAAAGGCTTTGAGAAGTCCGAGTATGTAAGATTGGGACAGGATCAAAGTCCATCTTTATTAATGGACAGAACAAGCAAAGCATTAAACCAGCAATCCTGCTTTCCTTCTTTTTTTTTTTTTTTTTTTTTAATCCTTTAGCTGTTAGTTGTGGGACTGAAGCAGGGGGTCCCCAGAGCTGAACTGTTAATGTCATGTTCTGCTGCTCTGAAGATGCAGAAGATCTGTCTGGGTCAGTGTTGGGTTGATAAGAGCTGGGAAATATTTTTGCTGCAACAAAGCAAATCGCTAATGAGACAGGATTTTACCTCTGAATAAATACGCCTTTGTGTGAATCTCGTTCCACACTTGTGTTTAGGGTAATGTAATGCATGCATACTCAGTCAGCAGATATGGGGTTAAGCTGGCCCTTAAGAATAGTACAAGAGGAGGTTTAGGTAGTTTGAAAAATAAAATAAAAAAGCTATTAGCGGCTTTTGTATTACTCAGGGGGAGGTTAAAAGACTGGTGAACAAAATCAATACTTAAGCGATCTTGAATAGCTTTTCCCCACGTTTACAAAGGCCTTGGCTAGTACAAAACCTGGGCATTGAATCTGTAAAGATCTGTACTTTGGACTGGGGTGGACTTTAATTGACAACTGCATTATTTAGAACAAAGCAGAGGCTTGTAAAGTCTGTTTACTGTGCACACACATTATACAGTTATATTAAACATAAATAGAAAATGTTGCACATAGGTCAGTATAGCATGTGTTTAATAACTGGGAAGCTGGGATAGCCTTAAAACCTGACCTGTCGAGGGGTTCTTGACTGGAGTTAATCACCCCTGCTCTAGAATAATAAAAAGGATACTACATTTATATAGTATGTATATGTATGTATTTTTACAATGCATTTTCACAATCAATTTGCATAGGAGCTCAAAATGAAATTGTGCTATACGTTACATTCCCTGATTTCTAAATCCATTTTCTTGACTAAAATTGTATTTGTAGAAAAATGAATAATGTAACGATCGGTCCAACAGAGAGCCTCGCTATTCATTCTTAAAGCGCCAATCCTCACCAGAAGCCTATGAGTTTAACTGCTATAATATTCGTATCATTCCCCCTGCGCATGTGCATGTCAACAATCAGGATTTTCATTACCTCTAGCGTAGTACGTTGCCATGGTAACCGTTAGACGGCACTGGGCTCTAACGAGAGCCCCATTTAAACTTCCCAGACACTTATTTCAAACAAATCTCCCGAACAGAGCATTAGATTTATATGTAAACCTTGCTGTAAAATGGCGAGACTAGATCTCTTACAGGTGTGGGCTGCAGCGATGGCCATGTTTCTGTTTTTTTTGCTTTCACATTTTTAACCTTAAGAGATCTCTTCACCAACACCCCCCCCCCCCCCACACACACACACCCACACCCAATCAAATAAGAAGTGTCTAGGAGGTTACAATGTAAGCTCCCAGAGCCAATTGGCTCAATCAGAGTGATCCTGAAAACCTGACCGGTTCTTGAGGACTGGAGTTGCCCACCCCAGTCTTAATGTACATCCAGTGTAAGCTCTCACTATTCCGTCTTAATGTACATTTCACGTTTACAGCAAGGAGCACTTTCCGCTCATTACTCTCCTTCACCTCTTCTTCTTACTCTTGTATGAAGTATTCCTCACCGAGTAGCCCCAGGTGATGGCAGGCAGCGGTTTAAAGAAACAATCCATCACACCATATTTCAGCACTCTGTCCTGTCTGCTGCAGACCTCTTACATTTGCTGTGGTTTTTAACGGTTGAGTTCCCTACACAAATGTTTGCTAAAAGCAAAGGTTTTTGCTGCTTTCATATTTTGGGACGGAAATTAATTACAAGCTGAATTTCTTAGGTCCTTTCAATGAGGTAGTGTTTGTCAAACAAGTGGTTTCTTTACTATTGACCCACCCTGTCTTATCAGAGAGCAAAAAAAAAAAAAAGATAAGGGGGAGGTGGTAGACTGGGTTGTGCAAGAACTTGCTAAACACGAACATCAGACAAAAGGGAGCAGCCAGATGAAATTAAACTTCGCCCAAGCTCAGCGCGCCAAATTCTTATTGGTGTCAGATTTGAGTTAAAAAACACCCAAAACAAAAAAAAAAAAGCATTAATCACTCAGATGTTGCCCCTCTAACATGTCGCTGCCATTAGTTCACTTTGGTCCTGGAAGGGATGGTCCCTTAAGCTTGTTCCTATTTGGAGATCAAAGTTAAGTCTGGGAATACAGGTTTAAAACGAAGCCAAAGCAAGACCGATAACACAAGGAGTAATGGGACACTCACTCCTTTTATTTGCTTTATCTATGTTGGGTTCTGCAATATGTATTAAAATATTAAGAAATGTTTAATGTCTTCACTAGCAAAAGTTGAACGAATGGATATTGGCTTATTTGGTAAATCCCAATGATTTATGGGTCAATCATTAAAAACAAGAGACAGGCAATGTGATGTAAAACCCCGTTATCTGGGGTTTATCTCGGTGTTGTGATCTGTACACATTGTACCATACAAACTCTGAAAGTCTGTGGTGAAGTATCAGGTCCTCTCAGCCTGTGGCTAACTTTATTGTCACATGAATTACCATATGCTGACTTTTGAGTTGTTGGAGGCTTCAAAAACCTCTTCCTTCTGCTTTGTCATTACAACACACACAGGTTCAGTCGCTTATCCAACCCAGGGGTGCGCAAACTGGGGGGGGTACAAGATTTTCCCGGGGGGAGCACGGTGGTTATAGAGGCCCCGCACTTCCCAATGGAATTTAAATTAAATGCCGGGGGATCGCGTGAGGCCTCTGCAGCGTCCCTTAGGGCTGTTCTATAGAGGGCGCGCGGCAGTTATAGTGGGCTGTGGTTAGTCAGCCTTCCTATAATAGGACTGCGCACACGGCAGTGAGCGTGGAGCCCACCGACAGGGGAGAAGATGGGGAAAATAAAGATTTTGTGCCGATAACGCCGCTGAAGTGTGTGTGTACAATGTTAATAAATAATTTATTCTTACCAACGTATTTATTATAAACGTATTTATAGCACACAATCCACACACAATCCACACACACACACAGAACCTCACTGTGTCGCTCACAGCACACACTATTTTAGGGATTTTACCTTGTCTTCGCAATGCAGCATCAAATGACTACGGAGACAAAGTAAGCAGGGAGAAGAGCATGCGGGGGCGGGGGGGGGGGGGGTTGAAGAGCAGACAGAGGGGCACTGAAAAGTTTGCGTACCCCTGATCTAACCAATAAGGTGCATAACTAGACTGTGATGGATGAAAAGTGGGAAGAAGCCTAGTGATGCAGATTGTGATTTATTCACGGTTGAGATTGACACAAAGTCGGATATCAGATCATAAATAGTGATTTCCTCACTCTTCATCTTGCACCCGTAACCATCTGTAAAGTTCTGTACTTTGAACTGGGATGGATTTTTATTGACAATTGCACTATTTAGAACAAAGCACAGGCTTGTAAAGTCTGTTTACTGTGCACACACATTATAAAGTTATATTAAACATAAATAGAAAATGTTACACATAGGTCAGAATATTTATTCCCGGATGACATTGACCCAAAGTTGGATGTCAGACCGTAAATGGTGATTTCCTCGCTTTTGATCGGGCATCCGAAACCAGAACTATTATGCTAATGACGTTTTTTTTGTGAAGAAATGGTTCTGCTACATGTTGCTGCAATTTAATTACTGTCTGGAAGAGTTCCAATACTTTTATGAAATGTGCAATGTATCTGTGATGGTGAGAAGGCCCCGCAGGACGTTGATTCCTCCCTGCACTTAAAGTGATGGGTATGATCATATATTCAGGCCTTTACTGTTGAAGTGCCTGAAACATACTGCCCAGCAAAGCACGGACCGCCCATTATTGTAGCAAATGGATCCTTCAAACCCGTGCAGATGAAGGTCTCTAACAAATGTGACTAATGCTTTTGTTCTTTGTATTGTTTGTGATAACGGTGCCAACATCAGCCAAGTAATTGCAGTTCACAAGTTCACTTCTGGAATCAGGTTGACGTTTATTTAGCAGAATAAAAATGATAGCTGAAATGACTAGTGGGTTATAATAATAACGTGTATCGTGGTAATTGTGAGGTTCATTGAATAAGAGTACCATTTAGGAAAAATAATACATAGTTGTGAATCTCCCATCTGCAATTCATTGTTTCCATATACATGAATCGCAGTGTACTGTAATTTAAATATTTAATCAGTTGTTAAACTACATTGCTATTGTCCAAATACAATGTAGATGTCATTTTGATGAAATAGAGTTATAACATAGATAAAAAGATGGTATGTATTTAAACCAGCCTATCCTCCCCCCAGAATGGGAACCTGTGGGTCACTGCTGCTGAAACACGTTATAGCGCACGTCGGCTCTGGGGACCCCCTCATTCCCATCCTAGTAAAAGGGGATGGGGAGAGGGGTTAAAAAAACATATTGGGAACTGCTGCTTTAAAAAGTGTGTGTATATAATTTGCTCCCCTGTCTTGTCTCTAGTTACATAGTTGATAAGGTTGAAAAAAAAGACAGACATCCATCAAGGTCAACCTATGCTAAATTTAGACGACAGACACTTTATCCTATATCTATACTTACAATATATTGATTCAGAGGAGGGCAAACAAAAAAAAATAGTGTCATATCATCTATTGATATCTCTTAAGTGGAAAAATGAAATTCCTTCCTGACGCCAAGAATTGACAATCGGATTAATCCCTGGATCAATATCCTTCCAATGTTTACTTATTTGGTATATCCCTGTATACCTTTCCTTTCTAAAAAGATGTCCAACCTTTTTTTGAACAAATCTATTATCTGCCATCACAGTCTCCATGGGTAATGAATCCCACATTGTAACTGCCCTTACTGTAAAGAACCCTTTCCTTTAAGTGAAATAATGGCCGTGGCATGTTTTAAAGGGATAAATGTATGTGGTAAGCAAATGCTTTAAAGCAGGGGTTCTCAACTCCAGTCCTCAAGACCCCTCAACAGGTCAGGGTTTTTGTATATCCCTGCTTCAGTACTTGTGGCTCAATCAATGGCTACCTGTGCGGAAGCTGAGGCCGTGCCTATAGTGCCGTCGATGGCGACACAACGGGAAAGTTATATTTCGCCGGGCGTTGTTGTCGCGGAATTCCGGCAATTTGATTGGTTCAAGGGCCGTCACGTGACACGACCAGCCCTTGAAAAATCTAATTTTGCCGGCTACCAGTTTTGGCGACGTCGCTTTGTCGCCGTCACGTGCACTATAAGCGCAAGCGGCGGCGGCAATGCTTTTATTTTCAGGCGGCGTCGCCGGCACTATAAGCATGGCCTGAGATCCTGAAAACCTGACCTTTTGGGGGAGTTGAGAACCCCTGCTTTAAAGGACTTTTACATTTGTTTTTAGTGATGAGGCTGCTTTGCAATCCCCAAATCTACAGATTACATTCTCCCTGCCACCTCTCCCTCCACCCCCCACCTCAATTTTCTGCACTTATGAAGCCGTCATTACTCACATGTAACCTAAGTATCTGATGAGCGTTACTTCAGTGGACCTAAAAAAAGGAAAACATTCATTTTCAACAAATAGGAAAAAATACTTTGTTATTGAATCTTTCATAGATCAACAATACTGTCAATTTTTTTGGCTACTGAATTCCCCATCAAGCCCTTTCTTTCGGACTATTTGATTGTTTCCCTGCTTCTCCAGCTGCAGAATAGCTACGTTTGATGTGTAGTTTATATCCCAAGCCTACCTCAATGGAATCCTTTATTTTTGAATAGTGGTTGGGATCTTACATTCCAGGAAGTGCGTTTTACAGCTTGTGTGTCACTTTGCGCTGTTTCATTTTGTGTAGGAAGTGTTATTTTTGTTTATTCATAGTTTACTAATTTCCCTTCCTGCTTCCTCCTTGCCTTTCTGCAGCATAAATAAAGAATTTTCCCACACCCTTGTTGCACTTGTGTAATTATGAGAATAATACCAACCTGTCTAATCACGGACTAAAGAGTGTGGCGGAGCCGTCTTACTGCAGAAGCAATTAATTCCATCAGTCCTTATTCTATTAATACTATAGTTCTAATTTGATGACAAGTTCCTTGCAAACAACAAAGGCAATAACAATGTACTGTGAACAATACATGTGTAGCTCTGCAGTACATACTAAGCCCATTTTGTGTTAACACTTCAATCTGTGCTCCCCCCCCCCCTTTTTTTTTGTATACACCTATTTTTTTAACCTTATTTGAACCCAGGGGTTCCCTGGAGCTGAACTATAGCACTTCAACCTAAGGGGACCCTGGCTCGCGAGATATATATTTAGTTTTGAAATTTTCTTAACAAGGATTATTGTTTGGGAGAAACAATATGAGCACGGTGATCAGCCCCACTCTGATAGTCACTAGAAAACAGTGACATCATTGTGAGATGACATGGCAGCTTTCCATTGGATGACCCTGTAGGCAAGTACTTGTACAACTGTGAGAAATGTGATATCTCTGCAATCACGCGGTCCCTGGAACTCCGGAGGACTCCCTGGTGCATAAGAATGACAACCAATATATACTTGGTTTTGGTGGGGATTGCTGTTTTAACCCTTGGAGTGCTGGAGGGGCAGTGAGAACAGAGCACCATGAACGATCAGTCACCGATGGCGATTTGCAAGAATAATAAATATATCTTTGTAACGTGTGCTCTGACTAAATGATTCTAAACAGTCCATCATTGTTAGAGTGCAAAAGTCAGATATGTTTGTCTCTCACATGTAGCATTAACCACATCAAGTTTGATATCCACATTAGTAGTTTAATTATACCAATGCGACCGGGAAAATGGCATCCGTCCAGGTATGATAGAAATTAAGTTATTTTTTAGGGTTTACGCTTTAATTTTCTGTTCACATGATATAAATTAAGTTATGGGGCATTTCCTATATTCGGGCACCTTTTGATTAAAAAAAGAAAGCATTTTTTCTCCTCAAGCAATAAAGGTGTAATTGCAGATTGATGAGGGGAGGGGTTTAAGGACATGCCCAGAAGGTGGGTTTATCCAGTTTCCAATGCAGAAAGTTTAGGCTAAAAACCATGCATTTAGAATATGAATTTAGATTTGCACCAAGGTAGGGTTCGTGCTGAGACACAGAATCTTATTTTAACTGAAAAACTTGAATGAGTGAATGTTAGGGACGTCTGTTCGTTTAACCGTTATTTTTATTATATATTTTTCTTGTTAAGTCCAACTTGACATACATTTTTGGTGGTGGCAGCGATTTAAGATATATATTGTGACGTATTCAGGGGAGATATTCGGCACTGCGTGGGTGAAACGTGGGTGAGCTAGGTAGCTGTGTATTGGCTCTTGTCACATGCTCACAGGTGTCGTTCGTGACAACACTGAACTTGACAAATATGGATATTTATGCATTTTGAAAACTACACTGAAAGTTCTAAAGGCTGTGGGGTTCTTAACATTTGCCATTTCACTACCAATAAAAATAATGTTTTTGTAATTTGAGGTGAAGACAATTGGTGGGTGTGCTCCAATAATTCCTGGCTACTTATTCCTAAAGTTAATGCCTGCAAACCCTCCTCTGTGGGAGGCATAGTCACAGTAAGTGGTGTAAACTCCATTTAACAGCCAAATGCAACTATGCAGTGTCTGGCAGAAAGCAGTGTACGTTTGTACATTCAATTCTGTCTGAATGTAGTCATAACTAAAGTTTGATTAAACCTGGTATAGGGCTGACTAAACACAAATGTTCTTTTCTTCACAATCACATGCGGTTTTTGGGTCTGAATATTGTATGTTTTTGTTTTGCTGCTCCAAAGCAGAAGTGGCCAGTGCCAGTCCTCAATGGCCATCAACAGGTCAGGTTTTATGGATATGTCTGCTTCAGCATAGGTGGTCAACTGAGCCACCTATGCTGAAGCAGGGCTATCCTTATATCCTAATCTTTGTAGCCATTGGGGACTGGAGTTGACCACTCCTGTTCTAAAGAATCCAGGTTAACGTTTTTGTCAAACTTTTTATGTTGGCACATTAAAAGGAGCATTGCAAGGGAAATGGCTCCCTTTATTTATTTATTTAATTTTTACCTTTTTAAATATATAGCATGGATGGGAAGCAAGGGGTTTCCAGAGCTGAGCCGTGTTTTGTTCAGCTCAGCCCCCATTTCCCAAGATACTTACCGGGTACGGTGCCACCAGTATTTCATGCAGGATTACATCCCCCACATCACACGGGCCAGTAGGAAGCTGTCATAAATGATGTCACTGCTTCATATTGCCCGTGTGATGTGGGAGATTCAGACCTCCATTTTGTTTCCCTTGGGAAGGGTGGTGGAACATTTTTTTTGTAAGGGGAATTGATAATTTATTTAGTCAGTACTGAAGACAATAAATTATTGGATAACACTGATTCCTCATTTGCTGGCTAAACCTGTGTGTTTGCCATCAAATACACCCAATAGACTTCAGAATCCTATAACCAGATTTTATCCTATAACCAGATTTTCTTTGGAAAAGTTTTATTGGTTCCTGCGCATATGATGTTGATACAGTACAAGCTATTACAACAACTAATTGAACCATGATACCATTTTGCACACACTACAGTAGAGTATGGTGATGAAGTGAAGTTAGGTCTCAGATTTGTGCAATAAGGACATTGGGTATAGGAAGAATGGGAGAGGTAGATACTTGTAATCACTATTGTGCTTGTTCACTCCAATTCAGCAGCCCACTCTGAACATGCAGCAATTATGCCACAGCCGGTAAACAGTTTGGTCGTTTCCCTTTTGAAAGCCGGCCAACTATCGAATAGAAGCCAAATATTAAAAAGTGGCGCGCTAGGACAATGTGCAGGAGGCTTGTAATGTGTCGAACAGAAGAGACTTGTCTCTATGAGCACTAATGGACATGCCACAGAACAAAATGAACAATGTGTAAACCATAGCAAGCACTTTGTAGTTGAAAGCATCTGTCCGCATCCTCACCTCTAATGAAGATACTGTGGAGCCACAAGAGCAAATTACAGGAGCTGCCAGTAAAGGCTATTATTCTCAACTTTTCATTGTCGCTTAAGGCAAGATTCCTTATAGTTACATAGTTACATAGTAGATGAGGTTGAAAAAAGACGTACGTCCATCAAGTTCAACCTATGCTAAATTTGGACAACAGATATAGGATAAAGTATCTATACTTATTGAGGCAAACAAAAAAAACGAGTCATATCATCCAATGATATCTCAAGGGGAAAAATAAATTCCTTCCTGACTCCAAGAATTGGCACTCTGATTAATCCGTGGATCAACATCCTTACCATGTATACCTTTCCTACCTAAAAAGATGTCCAACCTGTTTTTGAACAAATCTATTGTATTTGCCGTCACAGTCTCCATGGGTAATGAATTCCACATTTTAACTGCCCTTACTGTAAAGAACCCTTTCCCTTGTTGCTGGTGAAATCTCCTTTCCTCCAACCTTAATGGATGACCCCGAGTCCTTTGTACTGCCCGTGGGATGAATAGTTCTTTTGAAAGCTCCTTGTATTGTCCCCGAATATATTTGTATATAGTTATCACATCCCCTCTTAGACACCTATTTTCTAATGTAAATAAATCTAATTTAGCTAGCCTCTCCTGATAAGTTAGATTGTCCATCCCCTTTATTAATTTGGTGGCTCTTCTCTGCACTCTGTAGTTCTAGTTATGAATCTGGGATGTAAAAATGACAATAATATAGAGTGGTTGGTAAATTTTACACCCACGCGATGGTGGACAGGTCATAGTAAAAATAGTTTTTGGGGTTTTTTTTTAATGCAGGGGATTGATTCAAAACACTGTTATTTACTTGTTCCAAAAATGTGCATAGATTTTTACGTCCTCCAGTCTAGTCTACAGAAAACGACCTAAAAATGTTTTGCAAGGTTTACTTTCCTATCTTTTCCTACCCTTTTCCTCAAGGGTATATGGTGCATCGTGCATGGTTCGCACTATGTACATAAAGATATACATAAAGATGCAGTGTGTGACAGTGTACCTGCCAGATAACCTAACACAGAATGTAACAGTTTTTCAATAGGATTTAATGACAGTGTTAGTGCAGATTATCACTATACTGATGCAGTTAGACGTACTTTCTCTGAAGCTGCGGGCATGGTTTTGGGGAAGTTGGCAGCCCGGGTAGCTGCATATTTGTGACCCGCAGTGACCGCTTCCCCATGGGAGATTGTCACGGTTAGGTTTGGGAATGTAAGCTTGGCTACATCTGTATAATCACACCAGAGAGAACAATGAAGCCTGCTATATTTGCATCTTTACTATACCAGGTAAGGTAGAAGATGTCTCTTAGGCTGCGCTTGTAGTGACGGCGACAGCAGGCTACGGTTGCTGGAAAAATCAAATTGAGATGACTTCCAGCGATCGCAACCAAGCCGACGGCGGCAATGCCTTTGTTTTGACGCTGCATCGCTGTCGCCGGCACTATAAGCGCAGCCTCGGAAAGAAAACACTCAAGAATATATCTACATATCTCATGCACGTTCCCAAACTCTCTTCCTGCTTAAGATGCGCTTGTTCGTTAATGACACATTTAATGGTTATCATCTTTGGCTGGCTTTGTCAGGGTCAATATGCTTTTAAAATGTAATAAATTGGTGCAGTGATGTATTGGGAAAGCCCCAGCTCTGATTACAGGGGTGGAGAGAACACACAAAAAGCTGTTTACATCGTAAAATGGCAGTAACGCTCTTGTCTGCATAGACGCCTGTAATGTAGTGATTACATTTTCTGCTGCTGCATCAGGTGCCACGGACAGGAGTTTTGGCCTCTGTAGTAATAAACGTAAACATTACCAATGCTCATCCTTTGCCCAAATATTTGTATTTAATGCTGCATAAAGTCCTGGAATACGTGATAAGAAATTATGTCTAAATTATATGTAACATGCTGTATAAAGCCTTCAAATTAATAGCCGTCATTCCTACACATTTTCTAGTTTAAAATAAGTTTTCTTTAGTTATTTTAGGGGGGAGGGGTGGAGGGGGAGGGGAGAAATTGAATGCTAAAGGTCCAGGGCCACATACGACCAAACATAACTAATGGCAGTACTGTGTTTAATAAGGTAAAGGAGGAAAAACAAGTGTTCAATGCTTAAAAAAAATAAAATAATGCATTCCATACAGTACCTTTGTCCTCACACACGAGTGGGGGTCACATTAAAGGCCCTATAATTCCAGCTGCGAAGAACTCTGTTGGTCCGCTAACAAGTATCACAACCTACATAGAATCTGCTTCTATATCTTTACATATTTAAAATTAAATCGGCACTAGGAATTGCTTTTGAGAGGAGCACTTTCTACTATTTAGTTTATAACTCGGTTCATGTTAGACAGTTGTAACTCATTACTAGAAGCTTGAGTCAGCCAGGTACCTCACTTATCACTTCACTGATTACATTCTGCATTAACTCTGTCTCCCCGATTTGCAAGCCATCCCGCCTTACTGCTCCTCACTGCTTATGTCTGCACTTATGCATGCAGATAAAAATGATGAAGGGGCCTGTGTTTAGAACTGCTCCTGCACTGGTGAAGCTGGGGGTGGTTTGTGTGTGTTTGAGGTGGTTCTGTGTTAGGCCTGTAATATAGTGCGCGCGTGTCAATTAGAATTGGCTGTGTTAGCCAGACGTTTCTATACTAGGGAACGCGCGCACGGCCGTTAGCAGTGGCACGGCAGACCAGGGAAATTACAATAACATTGTATTTTCGCGCTGCTGCCGCGCCGCAAACTAGTCACAGCGTTAGGCCGCGCTGTGACATCAGTCAGGCCCCCTAACCGCGCATCACCGCTTGCACCCTATCAACTAAATGCGCACGCACAACGACGCGTGCGTACCAGCGCCTACTATATAACAAGCTGTACACACTAGCCAAGGAAGAGTTGCAGGTCTAGCAAAGCTAAGGGTAGATAGTCTACCAGCAAAATTAAGTATTTAACACCACCCATAGTTTAACACGGGTTCGGCCTTCATCTATAAATGGTGAACTCAAGTTCATTTATATAAGACTTCTAAAAAACAAGGAATTGATTAATTTTTTGCTATTATCATTTGTTATTTTTAAGGCACCAGCATTTTCCTGTTACATTATATGTAGTGTATATCTTCACAGATCTCTCATTGCTGGCGAAGTGGAGCCACCCGCGGTTTACTTGTGGTTATATGGAATTGTGTATTGGCTAATTGTATTATGCAGTTGGCTTTCAGCATACAAATATAGCGGTGAAAAGTAAATTTTGTTTCCCGGCTTTTGTTGTTTTGAAGTTAGGATCCTAATCATAGCAGTTGGTGATTAAATATTTAACTATTTGTGCCAGTTTTAATGAGATAGAGATATATATATATATATATATATTAGCTCAAATACCTGTTAAAAATAATGCACCACATGCATGATCTCATGGTTTAGGAATGTCGGCTCGGCAGAATGTTGCTTTCAGAAATTAAAATACGAAAGATAATGCTCAAAGTTGTGAAAGAGTGTTAACAGTAAAAAGTAATAAAGGTACTGATGATATGTATGAGATGGAAAACTCCCGGGCGCATGGTAGCCTAAATTGTCTCCCCTGGCCCTTGTGCTGTGTGCAGTGATGAATGCCCTGTCGATCACCGCTGCGATTTGCGACATCAAAACCGGATCTGGCGCCATGGGGCTGGCAGCGGCGATGGACAGGCAAAGTAACGGCTGTGTCACTCGTGTAGGAGAATGGGAGAGAATCGGAGTGCAGGAGGCAGAGGCTGCGTGAGCTGGGCAGAGCTAGTCTGAGACCACCTGCTCGTGTCAGTGTGTCAGTGTGTCAGTGTGTCAGTGTGTCAGTGTGTCAGTGTGTCAGTGTGTCAGTGTGTCAGTGTGTCACAGATGCTTGTGCACAGAGCTGCAGACAGGTGGGGCTTGCTGGAACACCACCACCCCCAACCTGTGCCTATCAAAACGCTGGCTACTAAGTATTTTATGCTTTTGTCCACCCCTGATTATTATATCTATAGATCTAGATCTATATCAGAAATCATGGTTTTTTAATACAGAAACACATTTTGGCACGGGAGCTTTGAAACGCTGCAATTACATGAACCCAGCTAGGCAGCCGAAGTGGCTACCAGCACCCGCTATGGATGCAAGTATCTTGGAAGCTGAAGTTAATGGGGTTCAGCTCCGGAGACCCCCTTCAATCCAATGGAAAAAATAAACGAAAATAAAGGGGGGGAAAACGACCGCTTAGATTGACGTTTTAATTTGATACGTTTCTATTTACAAAGTAAAATATTTGTGTTAAATTAAAAAGCTGTAAAACAAAAGCATTGTGATTCTGATAATGGATACACCCCATGTTTCTAAAAAGGAAGATATCGCCTCCAAATCGTAATGTTAAATACTCGTATATAAAAACTCTGTATCCAGCGTCAGCAGTCGCCTCGCTTCTGGAACACGATGAATAAATAACCTTTTAAAGAAATTTATAGTATTTTGGGGGGAAAAAAGGCATTCGTAGATGAGTTGCATGTTACAACTATAGATCCATTTTTATTTAAATGCACAGTGAAGACATTTCCCTCCCCCCTCCCCCATGTTACAATACATATTCTGCAGCTGGTTTGCAGTGGAATAGAGGGCAGCTGGTTTGCAGTGGAATAGAGGGCAGCTGGTTTGCAGTGGAATAGAGGGCAGCTGGTTTGCAGTGGAATAGAGGGCAGCTGGTTTGCAGTGGAATAGAGGGCAGCAAGTTGGCGTAAACATATAGAAATACATAAAATGTTGGGGACTTTTAAAAAACACTCTCCCTATTTCTTATCTTTAAATAGAAGTTTCCTGGGTAGTCATTATGGAACATATTGCAATCTCCTTAAGGAAATTTTTTTTTCGTACAGTGCTTCAAAGAGACAAATCTATCATTTTAATTTCAATATGTCATTGTAATGTCATTGCACGAGTCATTAGGGGTTGCATTTCTGTTACAGTGCAAGTAACTTAAAAAAAAACAAAAAACGCAACTTTCCAAATATCAAAGGTTTACCGGATTAACCTTTTCTTTCCTGAACTGCTTTGGTTTTTTTAAATATTATTTTTATGTTTAAGTGCAGCTGGAGTTCAGCAGGGCAAATGTTCCAATGTATTGTAATAATTTCTACAGTGCTTATTGATCTGTATGATTTTTACCCGTGTGTTTGGTAATCTGTTTAACCATAATACATGTCATTCCTTTGAAATGGCTTTGCATTAGTTCTGATGTGAGATTTTCTATCAGATAAAATCATTGATTCCCTGAAACTTCAATGGGGGAGATTCACTAAAGCTATGGTGCGGGTTACTGCGCAGGGATCCTGTGTTCACTGCCATTGACTTGAATAGCAGTTAATGTGGGGTAGCGGCGTGGTTGCCTATACTGGAGATTAGGGAATTAACTCCAATCATGTTTGCTAGTAATTTTTCTTTACAAATTTTGTGCAGGAGTCTTTATCTATTGCGCTTTAACATTGCCCGATTTTCTACTGGAGCACCACAGTGTCAACAAGATAAGCAACCTTTCAGCCGTGCTTTCGGACCACGGCTACTATCTTTTATAGGACCACGTTGAAAAAAATACTTTGTGCGTGTAGAAATATGGGAGCTTTCAGAATCCTCTTGTGACGACATGAACCTCTTCATAGTTGTTGTAATGCATGCACTTTTCAAAACCACATACTTTATTCTTGAGATGTCTCCAGACATGGTCTTGTGGTTTTGAAGTCATGCGTTACTTAAATGTCAACATCAAACGTCTCTGCTTCAGGTGTATGATTCTTTGCCCGGTGCAAAAGTTCCTGAAAGATGTTGCAATCCACTTTTAAAACCACAACATTCTTTTCGTCAGAAGTAATCAGACATGGTCTTGAAGACTAGGTTACGACATCCTATGAAGAAGTTCCCATTCCAGTAAAGCAGTCGTCTTTTCGGATGGGGGCTGATCTGTGGTGCCTTGACCTCTGGGGTTGATGAGGTGTATTTCAGAAGTGGTTTACTTAAATGGAATTTAGTTACCTCTGGAATGGAATTATCTGATTTAAATATGTAGCCTGTGGCATAAATATTTTTGTTAGTGTTGTAAGCATGAGACCTTACCTGTAATGTCAAGTAGACATGATGAATTAATTACCTGTGAGTCAGAAAAGATGTATGGCTTTCTTTGTGAAACACGCAGATACCCAGCAAGCTCTCAGAAACCCTCAGCTGTTTTGGAAGTTAGTGGCTCCTCCCACCCAGGGTTTAAAGCTCGCTCCTCCCCACTGTCCAGATAAGCAGGTTTTCTTTTCATGCACCTGGTTGCGACAGGACCATCCTTCCCCCTAATTATAGAGGTGAATAAGGATTTTAACTAGTTAGTGTTAGGACCTGCGATATTATGGTCATGCCTTGAAAGTGGCTCGCAGGCTTATACGCTTTGGCCAAAGGGTTAACTAAATTACCCTTTTTTCAAGATGTACATATATAGGTATTTCACTGTGTATTTTTGTCACATTGGATGTTTTTCTGGACTTCTCTTTCTTGTTTTATGGCTTTCTTTGTGTCCTATTTCCGTGCTTTTAAGAAAACAAAGCATGCAAGGTTCTACCATTTTTGCACCATTAATGGTAATTTAAAGCTGAATTTAGTGTTAATGAGTTCTGGTAGAAAGACTTGGTACTTAAAGCTTCAGTGGCCCTACAAATGGCACCTTAACAAGTCTGTCAAGGTCATTGTGTGCTGTCTGACACCTGTAGCAGTGTTAATTAATATGTGGTGCAAACCCCTCAGAAGTGTTGCCTTTTTATAGTTGTTTAGACGGAGTTAATTGGCATTGTCTTTGGAGGTTGAAAGCAGTTATTGATGCACGTTCAAAAATGTATTTTGTAGGGTCTCTAACTAGAATATCTGGTTTAGACGGTTGGGAGATTGTACAGTGGCGAGAAAATGTATGTGAACCCCTTATGATTTTTACATGTCACATATTTCAAACCTAAAATGTTATTAGATCTTACTCTAAGTCCTAATATTATATAAAGATAACCTGATCAAACAAATGACACAAAACATGATCCTTTTTCAACATTTATTTATCCACAAATGATTCAACATTCAATATCCATGTGTGACAAAGTATGTGATCCTTCAGTACCTGGTGGCGCCCCCTTGAAGCAGCAATGACTTCAACTAAGTGTTTCCTGTAACTGCTGGTCAGTCACTCACATCGGTTTTGAGGAATTTTGGCCCACTCCTCCTTACACAACTGTTTAAACTCTGTGACATTTGAGGACTTCCTTGCATGGACAGCTCATTTCAGGTCACGCCACAACAGATCAATGGTATTTAGTTCCGAACTTTGACTACGCCATTCTAAAACCCGGAATTTGTTCTTCTGCAGCCATTCTTTTGTAGATCTGCTTGTATGTTTAGGATCATTGTCTTGCTGCATGACCCACTTTCGCTTCAGCTCACGGACGTATGGTCTAACATTATCCTCTAGAATCTTCAGATACAATGCAGAATTCATGGTTGTGTCAATGATGGCAAGCCGTCCAGGTCCTGAGACAGCTTCACACTCCCATCACCATGCTTGACAGTAGGGATGAATTTCTTATGTTCGAAAGAAGTGTTTGATTTTCAACAAATATAACGTTTGAGGCCAAAAAGTTCTACCTTTGACTTGTCTGTTCAGAGAACATTATTCCAAAAGTCTTGTGGATCATCTATGTGCTCTTTGGAGAACTTCAGACGGGCAGCAATGTTCTTTTTAGTGCGTAGTGGTTTCCTCTTGGCTATCCTTCCATGAACACCATTCTTGTTCAGTTGTTTTCTGATAGTTAAGTCATGAACTCTCAAAAGAGTGGCCTCCAGATCCTTGGATGTTAATCTGGGATTCTTTGTGACTTCCTGGATGATTTGCTGGTTCTTGGAGATATTTTGGTAAGACAACCACTCCTGGGTAGAGTGCATGTGGTCTTGAACTTTCTCTATCTGACAGTAGATTGGTGGAGCCCAACATTTTTAAAGGGTTTTGTAACCCTTTCTAGACTGAGCATCAATAATTGCTCTTCTGAGGTCCCCAGAGATTTTTTTTGATCACGTGTTACTACACGCCTGTATGCTGAAGACAAAATTCTGATCTTGATACAGGGTGGAGCCTCCCTAACTCATACCTGAACATCTAATTACTTAAACACCTGCTTCTAATTATCCCCTTTAATTTAGCTGATAAAACTAGTGTTTCACTTACTTTTGCACATACAATGAGTAATTAAGAGTCAGGGTATGTCTAATTTATACATAATTTTGTTTCAAAATACATGGAATTGGTTAATATAAACCCTATTGGATATTGAAGAAAAGACTGGTTTTGATTCAAGAAAATTATCATGGTAAAACGATAGAATTTCCGTAATTATTATTGGGGTTCACAAATCTTTTTCTCGCCACTGTAGATATGTACGCTATTGCTTTAGATCTTTAGTAAATCTTTATCTCCTCTTGGCCCTTTGGAGGCTATGAAAATATATATTATCAGCAGTTTTGGGGAAAGTTTGGTCTCCATTTATTGATTTAAATGAACCGTACTGATTGCCTGTGTGTTGAGCACAGCTCCTGATTCCTGAACAAAATGTAAAAACAAAAATTGGACTTAATGGCCTACGCAAATGCCAGTTCAGAAAAGCTCCTCGGGTAGCCAATCCGTAATTACCCATGGCCCCCGTTTTTTTGTCTTGGAGTAGCATTGGAACATCCCTATGGTGGTGCATAGTCATAGAGACACAAGAGATGGACTTGATGGGCGTTTGTCTTTATTCAACCTCATATACTATGTAGCTTTGTAACCAATTATCTGTACTATAAAATATACTTGTTTCCATCAGTGGTTCATTCAAAAAATGACAGTTGTGTTGTGATTTTTGATCCTGGGCTGGATTTTCTTACCAGTCTCTTAGGACTCTGAGATAGCAGAAAAGTACAATAAATGTGACAGTTTGACATTTCATTACTTACAATTAGATCAATGTTCTGCAGCTTTTTCTTTGTGAACCTCTGGCATATCTCGTGTTGAGACTACTCCAGGCTTTAGTAACAATGCGTGTCACGCGGACTTTGCAAAAGCATTCAATGAATTATTTGTGGGGTGTGCTACTACCCTACTATCAAGGCGCAACCCTAGCTACAATCATGAGGGTCAACCTGGGAGCACCATTATAGCCTCATCTCCTCCAAACAGTGCTTATAATTTTCAATTTGTCCCAGTATCTGAAGAGATCACACAGGTGCTCCTAACATTAAAACTAAACAGCCAATGTGGATCTGACCAGCTGCAATCAAAGTTTGTACGACTCTGTGTCCCACTCATTGCCATACCTATTGCTTCCCTAATCAACTCTATTTTGTCTTCAGGCCATATCCCACAGACCTGGAAAACTGCCAATGTTGTTCCAATCTTCAAATGTGGGGACAAAAAGACAGTCTCCCACTACAGCCCATTCTCTCTCCTCCCAATACTATCCAGAGGCATGGAAAAATATGTCCACTCCCAATTAAGCGATTACTGTAACAAAACATATTTCCGTAGCCAACTCCAATATGACTTTCACCCCAAACACTCCACGGTAACTACCCTCTTAAAAGTTTGCAATGAGATCCAGTGTGGAATGGAACTGGGACAGCTTACTGGTGCAATATTCCTAGATTTTGCAAAAGCTTTTGATACTGGTAATCATGTTATATTGTGCTCTTAAGCTTCAGTGCTCTGAACACGCTTTATAAACTGGTTTCATTCCTACCTATCAGGTAGATACCAATATGTGTCTGTCGAGCTCGAACTCTAACCCCTTGGATGTCACTTGTGGGGTCCTGCAAGACTCTTTTCTGGGGCCCTACTCTTTTCAGTCTTCATTAATGATTTACCTACAGCTTGTAAGGCCACTTTAATGTACATGTATGCGGATGACACTCTCTTCTATGCACAGAGCCCTAGCTTCTCTGACCTTGGACACGTACTTCAATCTGATGTTTCAAGACTTGAATACTGGATTTTTCCCAACTGTTTTTGAACACTGACAAGACTGTAACAATGGTATTCGGGACCAGGGCTAAATTTCTGAAGCTACCAACAACCGAGCTTCACATCAGAACCAACGCTAACACCATTCTAGTCCCTGTCACTAGTTTTAAATATATGGCATATGGATTGACTCCCATGTAATATTTTGGTTGCATATTGATACCCGCACACACAAAACCTATGCCAAACTAGGTGCACTTTTATAAGAACAAATCCTCCCTACGCCCGCTGGTCAGAAAGCGCATCAAACAGCAGATGCTAATGCCAATTATAGACTATGTGGACACGGTATATGGTACAGCACCTCAAACTGGACTTTGGTTGCATTTTATATGCCCCCCTGTATATGCCAAAAGCCTAATCACTACATCGTGCTATATTCAAATCTATTGTCATGCTATCTATGTACGATCCCGTGAGCGCAGTGGTTCGCAATGTTTATTGAGCACGTTCACCCCTGTAGCGTTTTTTAAATCTGAGCATCTCTGCTCATCAGACCACATGCAACCCTTCGCACTCATATATGTGCCACACTCCTCCCCTTCTAACACACTCACATTTAATACTCGCCCTAATTCTCAACACACTCTACATTAACACCTCACCCCTTTTCAAAGAGGACACGTATCCTATTTCTCAAACTGGCCCCCGCACTCTCCTCACATAACATTCTCTATCACACACACACGATTCACCTTTAATCTCTCTCCTTTGTGCTGGACTGAAAGGAGAGTGAGTAGAGAGCGAATCACAGCCTCTCAGTCTCCAACCGTGTGGGACGCTCCAGCTGAGCAGCCGGCTGCAGGAGTTTCTGGCACCTCTGACTATCACTCCATCTTGGTTTAGAAACACTGCATTAGAGCATTGGGCAATTTCTAACTTTCAATAACTGGGCTATTTTTAATAAAATAGTTTAATTCATTGGGAACATCTTGCTCCGTGACTGACGTTGAGTATATTGAACAACTTCTGATACCTTTTGTACTTTACACTTTTTTTTTTTTTTTTTTAAATTTACGTTTTTATTGATAATTTCTTGAGAATAAAGGGAGGGGGTACATAAAAGAAATAGGAGGGGAGAACATTGGTACGTACATGTAATGCCAGCATTTGTGCATATATAATATAGTGAGCATCAATTTAGATACAACATAAATCACACCGTTCGTAATATTTTAGTCTAGATATGGGGATATGCCTGCATGTCGGAACCAAGGGGCACATGTCTCTGAGAATTGGGAGGTGGAGCCATCCAGATAAGCTGGAAGTTTTCCCATATAAACTGTCAGATGTAATTGTTTATTTGATTTTAAAGATGTGGGGGGGGGGGGGTAGATTGTTTCCAGTTCTTGGTGATTGTGCACCTAGCGGCATTTAAAATTTGAGAGAGAACTTTGGCTTCCTTTTTGGTTTGGTTGATCATTAGTTTTCCCAGCACTATATATAGAGGATCATATGGAAGAGTGATCCCAGGATCTTATTTATAAGGGCAAACACTTCCCTCCGTGTGGTCTGGATTCTGGGGCATGACCAAAACATATGCAGTATATTCCCCATTTCACTTCAACCACGCCAACACAGTGGGGAGACACCTGGGAGAAGAGAATGTAACCTAGTAGGGGTCATATACCATCTGAATATTAATTTGTATATATTCTCCTTGATCACAACACATGATGAGTTCTTGGAGGCAGCCTCTCATATATTTTTTCCATATATCGAGATCCAAATTGGTATTTAGATTTTTTTCCCCAAGAAATCATGTATTTATCAGGGGTTTAGTTACTTTTAATAGGGGTCAGGTTATGGTAAATCGTGGAAATAGTACCCTTTTGTAAAGAATTGGTGCAAACACCAATCTTCGTATAAAGTTAGATCGAGGGATTGATATGGTTTGTAGCTTGGATGTAGTGTCTGACCTGAAGAAATCTGAAAAATTCAGAGCAGGGAATATCATGACTTGATTGTAATGACATAAATGAAGGGACCTTCCATGGATAAGAATATCGTTGACTCTTAAAAAACCTTTTTGGATCCAAGGGTTGGATTGTTGGTTACCCGTGTAAAAAGGCAGAGAGGGGTCCGTGAAGAGTGGTTGCATAAGCGAGGCCGGTTAATTGGAGCTTAGATTTGAGGGAGTCCCAGAGATTACAGGCAAAGGATATCACCGGGTTCTTGTAGATCTCGACTGGTCTGGATTTTTTGCTAAGCCAGAGGAGGTTCTTAATTTCAAATGGGGTGCAGATACATTTTTCTAATTCAACCCAAATTTTGTCAGTTGGGTTTGTGTGCCAACTAATCAGTTGCCCCAATTGAGCTTCTCTATAATATTTTTGCAGATTCGGGAGGGCTAAGCCTCCTAGTTTAGATTTATAAAGGATATCTTTGCTGACTCTGGGGCGTCTGTTTTGCCATACAAATTTCAATATTTTCTTTTGTAAATTGTTTAGATCTTTCTGGCAAATTTTGACTGGAAGAGTTTGAAAAAGGTACTGTAGAGGTGTCTAGGTAAAATGTTCATTTTAAGCGTTGCTATCCTCCCAAACCAATATATTATAAATGGGTTCCAAGTGGCTAGATCTTTTGCTATTTGATCGAAAAGGGGTTTAAAATTTGTGTTGTAAAGTGTAGAGTAGTCTTTGGATATTTGGACACCTAAATATTTAATATGGTTCAGATTCCATTTAAAATCAAAGTTAAGTTGGAGTAATGTTATCATTTCTTCAGGGAGATTTAAACTAAGGGCCAAGGATTTAGTATGGTTAATTTTGTATCCTGAAAGGGAGCCAAATTCCGATAAGACTTGGAAAAGGTTAAGTAGTGAAATAAGAGGTTTTGAAAGCATCAGTAGTATATCAGCAAAGAGAGCTATCTTTAACTCCTCTTTTTTTAACAGAAATACCAGAGATATTGGGATTCATTCTTATCTGGCAGGCTATTGGTTCTATGGCCAGGGCAAACAACAAAGGTGACAATGGGCACCCCTGCCTGGTTCCATTTAATATTGGAAAAGGGTCAGACAAAGAATTATTGATTCTCACTGTGGCCATTGGGGCACAATATAGCGTATTTATGCTATTTAAAATTTTTGGTGTGAATCCAATCTGTGAGAGCGTGGCCGTCATAAACTGCCGATCTAGTCTATCGAACGCTTTTTCTGCGTCTAGTGAGAGTAGGAGAGATGGGCATACTGTTTGTTATGCCACATGTGTACTTTACACTTTTAACCATTGAATATTGACCAAGCTTTCACTTCAAGTTCTGCTATCTAACTGTACTGCCATCTGCTCTGTCATTTAAAATTAAAATCTTTCCATGTTAATAATTTTGCTCTGCCCACATGCCTATCTTTCTATCTATCTACAGCTGAACCCCGTTATAATGCGGTCCTCGGGTCCACCCGATACGACCGCGTTATAACCAGGATCGCGATTTTAAAAAATGGCCGCCGCGATCAGGGGCTCCATGTCCGCCGGAGGGGGAGAGCTGGGATAACTCTCCCAGCTCTCCCTGAGCCCAGCGATGTAGCAACAGCCCCCCCCCCCCCTCCATGCAGCACTTACCCGCAGAAGCAGCTGATCTGTGTGCTGTGCAGAGAAGCTGTTAGTCTGCGGGGGGAGGATCTCATGGAGTCAGGAGAAGCCGGGCAGGAACCAGCTCCCTTTTCTCCTCCCTCCCAGCAGTGGTACAGGGGGGGAGGTGTGTGTGTGTGTGTTTTGATGTGCAGGAAGGGGGGATGGGATGTGATATGGGGGGGATGTGAAGTGCAGGAAGTGGGGATGTGATGGGCAGGGGGGAATGGGATGGGATGTGATGGGAACGGGGGGATGTGATGTGCAGGGGGGGGCGATGTGCAGGAAGGGGGGATGTGATGGGCAGGGGGGAATGGGATGTGATGGGAACGGGGGATGTGATGTGCGGGGGGGGGGAGCGCGATGTGCAGGAAGGGGGGATGTGATGTGCAGGGGGGATGGGATGGGATGTGCAGGGGAGTATTGTGTGTCCATCCGTCCGTTATCAATAAAGCTTTAAAACATTTTTTTTAAATTTAACTTTTAAAAAAACGGGCCCTACACTCAAACCGCGTTATAAGCGAATCCGTGTTTTAGCGGATCGCTCTATAATGGGGTTGGGCTGTATCTATCTTGCTGTTGAAGGTCGCCTTTGATATACATTCCGAATGCCTTCACCCTACTGATTAGCCACATTTTGGGCTGTGCAATGACTGCCACATGTCAGGGATGTAATATTGACTTATTCATTACTTGACTGTGGGTTCCAGGCCTGTAACAGTTACTGAAATCTTCTTGAATCTACATGTTTCTCGAGGTCTTTCTCTGCTATTTCAAGTTCAAACTGATACTTGCAAATACTAGAACGTAATTTGTGTAAAATGCCATTTTTACTTTGCTTCCCAGAAGTTGAGCATTTAATCTCTCCATCGCAATCGGGTATCCTAGCAACCGTGGGTAGGTGATGTCACCAGTTTGCTGAATTTAGAACCAGACAAACATTGGGAAGAGGATCAGCTGGCTTTTCTACTTTTAAATTGACTGAAATGTTGCATCTTAATATTTATTTCACATTTGAAGGGTGATTAGTGCAGGAACTTGCAATATGAAATGTGACATAAGAGAGGTTCCTCTTAATGAATGAGTCCCAAATATAACAAATAAGTGGAGTCATCGTAATTACATTTCTTCTAAGGGACCCTAAAGATTAAATGTTTTTCCAACATTATAGCAAAGATCGGAAGGCACTCAAAATATCTTGCTCTATACAAAGCATTTATTTGTTAAATGTTAAAGCTCTATACCGTCTCATTCTATACAGAAGCGCATCTTGTTAGTGAGGTTATACAGGAATGCATCTTGTTAGGCTAAGGCCCCTCTGCACGCGCCTGCCTTGCGTCCTGCACAGCGCTTCACTGCGATCTGAAGGCAGGGGGTGTGTGGCCAAAACGGGCCGGGGAGTGTGGCCATGACGGGGTCTCCCAATGAAAAGGAAGCAGCGGTTCAAGGGAATTAAAAATAAATAAATAATTGGGGGCTATGAAAAGTTATTTTTGCACACTATACACTCATGTTCAATATTTAAGCTTGAAGAGTAAAGCCTTTACTCCAATTAAATAATGTTTCAGTAGCCAAACCATTCTGACTTGAGGTTTCATGGCTTTTTAAGTACTCAAACCGAATAAATAACTCGAAAGAGCAGACCATATAGAAGCAAAGACTGAGCATTCCAAAACTGATCTTGTTAGAGGCTCATCTCCCATTTACATTTATTTGGGGAGAACGAGTTACATTTCTCAGAGGAGAAATGAAATTGCATGGAGCGAAAGTGTATTTACATTACATCCAGTCTCTGATTGGCTCCCTGGTGCACCACGTGACGCGTTGTCACACGGGAACACAATCCAGTCACAGTATCAAGTGCGCCAGGAAGGGAGGTGACACCGGGGCCAGCTACAGAGGTGGTAAGGGGCGGGTGAGAGGCGTGCACACGGCCGCGCGCGCCGCCGGCTGCAGCGGGGACCTAGCCTAAGTGAGGTTATACAGGAATGCATCTTGTTAGTGAGGTTATCCAACTTTCGCTCTTGTGTTGTTGGACGTACTCCCACATCAACCATCACTGCAGGTGAAGCTTTGGGACTGAGGACAGGCAACCTAGTAACAGAAGTAGGACAAACTTGCTCTTGTTTTTTTTAAAGCGTTTTTTTTTTATATTCTAGGTATATTTATTGGTAGGGCATAGAAACTACATTTTACAATGGGGACTCGCTATTGATGTTTTGTAACGTGGCACAGGCAGATACCGTTGCAATAAGTGATAGCATCCAGCCATCTCGCACGTTCTGTACAGGTTGGCAATCTCATAATGTCAATGTATTGTTAAAGGTGTAATACCACATATACAACCCCCCCAAAAAACCTTTCGTAAATAATGTAACAATCTAGTTGGCTTGCTTAATGCTTATTTAACCATGCTAAAAGCAAAGATGTGACTTTTTTAGTTTCTTAGGAAATTAATTACAAATGGCACTTTTTGGGGACCTCTGAAAGTGTTTTCTATACCCTTACGCCATACCCTTATCAGAGGACTGTGACGGTGAGGGGGTAACCAGGCTCACTAATAAAGGTTAAGCCCACTTAGTTGTCCCTGAACTGTGTTTTGGGGTCTTGGAGTTTTAGCCCCTGGACCTGTGTATTGCGCATGTGTTGCCTTGCAGTGTGTAAAGGAAGCAGGTTAGCTTACACTCTATCTCAATACACCAAAAGGCTGTAACATATTTTAACAGAAGCGTGTATAAAAGTATATTTTATTAAGTAGCAGTGTTTGAAGGAAATGTTTTACTTTATACATGTAACATAAGGCAGGGTATTTTCATCTCGGGATCAAAGGAGAACTCCTGGCCACCCCAGGTTTTGGTGCCAGGTCATCTCCTGGAAGTCCCATCGATCAAAGTAACACTTGTGCTATAGGTGTGAGCAGCCAGGTGGGCAGGATAGCTAAGTTAAGTGCTAGCATCCTGGGATGAAGGCAAGCTATCCTGGCCAGTTGTCACCTGGCCCAGACTTTTGAGCATTGAGCCTGCGGGGGGCTTAGAATAGTAAGTGAGCAAGATGGCGATCTGCGCACATGCCCTCTTTTCTGAAGCCATACTGTAGTTGCCAGCTTTCACAAACCTGGCAAAGTGTGTAATTGATCAGGGATGAAATTCACACGCCGGGGGTTGGTGGACAAGCTGTGGAACTGCCTGTCCCAAAGTGTATAAGACAGCTAGTCACCATCCCAGAGGTGTGTTTCAATGGTTGTTCCAAGAATTCCAAGCTCTGAGTAAGTCATCTAAGATTCTCAGAGGCTAAGGCCAAGGTCCCACTGCTTCCGACGCCGCGCGTGCGCGTCACTCACCGGACATCAGTTCCTCCAGAGCCGGCTCCAGTCCCACCTTCCTGCAAGGCTCACTGCGCACTGCAACGTGTCAGTCAGCAGGGGATACACGATTGTGATCCCAAGCGGCGACGCGTCACGTGGTGCGGCAGGGAGCCAATGAGGGGGCAAGGGGGAGGAGGGAAGCTCCGGTGCCCGTTTCAGGCTGCGAGTGCTGGGGGAGGTTGCGGCCAGCAGCAGATGGATGGGATATGGGGGGGGGGGGGGGGGTTGCTCCACTAACTCTTCCCCTGCCACAGACCTGTATTAAACGTTGCTCCAGTCCATTAAACCTTCCCCGCACCCCTCCTTCCCCCCCGCGAAAACCGGCTCACCCAGTGCTGGGCTGCTGTCCCCCCCCCCACACACCCCAGTGCTCAGTACCCATGGGGGGATGGATGGACCGACGGGGAAGGGGGGGACAGCACGGAGAGCCCTCTGCTCGAACCACGCCCCACCTCAAACCACGCCCCCCCTACAGACCGCAGGTAGCGGTCATTTGCCTGTCAGTGCGCTGCCTGCATGCAGTGCGGGCGCGCTGACTGAGGGAGCCGGGTCTAAGCCTAAGTGTCCAGTTACAAGTCTCCAGCAGAAAGAGACTACTTAAAGGAAAAGCTGCCTGGATTATTTTGCTGTTTGTTTTGCAACGGTTACTAGCGTAACCTTGGTCATAAGCCCCTACAACTAGGAAAGTTAGTTTGTGTTACCCCAGATTTCCAAAGTAAGTGTATTTTTAGTGTAAATTGTGTTACATTGTGTGTTTGTCTTCTTCCTGAAATAAATTACAATTTATTTTACCTCCTTGTTTTGCTCAATCATATAATCCCAGTATAAATGTGTTGATAAACCTAGTCTCCCGTGACAAGGACTAATACAGATAAGAGGAGGAAGAACAACAGGGGCTTTGCCTGTGCAAACCCTAGCTCAACACACACTGACACCTGGCAAAGAGGCTTAGCCAGAGGAAATCAAACACCAAATTTGTAGGTTTCAGATTATGGTACAAATGCATCAATCACCCATTTGTAAACCCTTAAACATGTCACCCTTATTTATACTCTTTGGATTAAGGACTTCTTGTCTCTTTAGTATCTTTTAAAATCTGAGCCTTAAATGTCCACGATGTGCCTTTGTTGCTAGGTACTTGTACCTAAAGAAAGAGGCGGAAGCAACATCTAAAGCCTCACTGAGCAGGGCTAAAATAACAAAGCTATTTATCACAACACAATATCGGATACCTTGCGACAAATAATACAATTACAAAATAAAAATTACATTTACAGTTCTGTTAAACAGAGTGCTATAAAATGAGGATCTTGAAGGACACCAGATGAAGTAACCAATTGATACAAAACGCCCCCTCTAAATTGGTCCAAAATTGTGCGTTTCTGAACGTTCTTGTTAAAGACCACAGCCAAACTTTTTTGGCGTCCAATATGTTATCCTTGTATAAACTGTACATTCACATGTGTTTGCGATTTAATTAGATATTTTTAAAGTCTGTTGTGGAGTTCCTGGAGAAAAGGTTTGATAGCTGTGCTCTTACTACTGGAACTCTACCTTCAGGTTCGGTGGTATAGAGAGAAAGCAGTGTCATTTTTTTTTCCCCCAGTGGTCTAAATTTGAGGTTCCCCCCCCCCCCACCAAACCATCTTCCTCCAGATTGTTTGAAGGGAATGTTATTATTCTGCTCATGTAGTAGAAGTGGGTAATTCTATCTTCTTTATACATTTTTCAGATCTGTTCACTCTCACTCATTAACAAAAACACAACTTCATTTCCGATGTAGTGATGGAGAAGGAGTGGCTCAGTGAGTAAAGACGCTGACTGGCACTGAGTTTGAAGTAGGGGAATCTGGTTCAATTCCCGGTGTCAGCTCCTTTTGACCTTGGGCAAGTCAATTTATCTCCCTGTGCCTCAGGCAGGGACCTGTGCCTGCAAAATGTCTCTCTAAAGTGCTACGTAAAACTAGCAGAAGCTATAAAAGAACATCCTATTATTAATGTACTGTATATTGTATTTTAGACATTGAGACAGTTTTTGGGGTTTTGTATGCATTATGCAGTATCGGAGAAATACAGACCTTGAACTCTAATGCACTTCATGCAACTTCAGCACTAGAACAGTTAAAATATCTCAGATAATATCCCTCGAATGCCTGTCATGTACGGCACAACTGTGAGCCCGTGACCTGCATACGGGACAAGTGGTAATACACGCTCTAGCTGGCCCACTGTTCACCTTCCGCAAAGGTCCCTCAAATTAAGAATATCTCCCCTCAATCCGTCCTTGTATACCATCTGTCACGAACAGCACACTGCTACTCTAGCAAACGCACCTTTCTTCTGTGTAAGGTACTTTCAGGGAGTTCATATTTACCCCTTACTAGATTGCCATTATATCTACCCGGTCCACCACCCAAGAAATATGCAAAAATAATTTTATATATATATATATATATATATATATATATATATATATATATATATATATATATATATATATATATATATAGGCATACCCCGCATTAACATACGCAATGGGACCGGAGCATGTATGTAAAGCGAAAATGTACTTAAAGTGAAGCACTACCTTTTTCCCACTTATCGATGCATGTACTGTACTGCAATCGTCATATACGTGCATAACTGATGTAAATAACGCATTTGTAACAGGCTCTATAGTCTCCACGCTTGTGCACAGCTTCGGTACAGGTAGGGAGCCGGTATTGCTGTTCAGGACATGACCGGCGCATGCGTGAGCTGCTGTTTGCCTATTGAGTGCTATGTACTTACTCGCGAGTGTACTTAAAGTGAGTGTCCTTAAACCGGGGTATGCCTGTATATCTTCCAGGGTCTCAGCTCCCTGTTTATTGAAGAAAAACTATGCACTTACAACAAAAATCTGTTGTAGCAAAATGTGTCTAAAAATGTAAGTTATTCTCTACAAAGTGTGCAACCAGTTCAATCAGAGCCCAATGCATCACTTATTAAAGTTTGGCTTTAATATACAAAAATACAGTGCTTAGATAACATAAAAAGATTCTTACAAGAACATAGTTACAATAAATGCAGAACAGTTTCTTAAAATAAAAGGATAAAACAAACAAAAATCCCTATACAGTACGCTACCATACGTCATAAGTCCTGTCCCTGAGAGGTCACTGGAGTAGAAGAGAATTCATGTGTTTTGAGCCCAAAACACACCTCTGTTGAATTCTGATTTTCTATTCAAACATGCCAACGTTTATACCCAGACCTTCTCGCATTGAAACACACAAGACTCGCCCCTGTCGTAAATCAGCTCTCGTGACATTTTTATGACTTAAGGGGGACAAAAACCTCTAAGACAACATTTTTAAATCTGACTCAATATATAAAAGGCTTCATAACTTTATTTCTATAATACTTAGACGCCATCTTCACCGTTATGTCTATGTACTTTACATACTTTGCTGCATATAAATCTGACAGCCTAATGTCTATTTTCGCAGGAGAACCAGTTACCTGTCTTTGGTGCCTCTTATTCATGCAGTGTGGGGTATGATTTGTCTAATCGCAACTGTGACAGATATCCATTTGTTACTCTTATGAATGGCTGTCTTGCCCATTTCTTATTTCATATCTTGTGAACGATAGGGTCAGTCACACCCCGTGGTACTCTGTAGAACCCTTCCAAGAATGCTTTGAAAGTACTTTTAACCATGTCCTGTTTACTGGGGTCATAATGTAACCCCATCTCTGGCAAAACAGATGATCTTATCACTAGATTCTATCAGTCCTAAAACTAGACCTGGCCAAGATTTTTACAGGCCATAAAATCTCTTTGTATTTTTCAAATAAAACTGTAGCCACATTAACCCCTGAAGTACCAGATTGCTTAAAATACTTAATATTCCCCGCCATTTTTATTACAGCCTTCATCCGCTTTCTCAAATCTGTGGCAGTTTTTTTTACCTGCGTCGTGTAGACTGAAATGTGCTCGACAGAAACTGATCATATTTGGCGTCCACACATGAAAATGAACATAGTGTCATGATAGAGAGGATTTGGCCCGGGATTATAGGGGTTACACCCCCATTTGGCCACCCTCTACTCTCAGGGAAGCAAGGGGTTAACTGGACTGGGGTCCAGTAATGTGTTTTTGCCTTGCTTCAGCCATCCAACTGTTTATTCCCCTGTATAAATGTATTGTTTCGGGGCCAGTGTCTGAACCACACACACACTGGGGCTTAAGGGGTTAATGAGCTGCAGTTTAAGAAAATACATTAGTATGCGTGGTGTCTTTTCAGAAATATCTGGGCTTCAAAAGGCTTGATTGAAGTTGGGTGTGAAAAGGTACAGAGGGGGTTTGGTGTATGTTAACACATATTGCTGGTGTAGACAGCTAGACCCAGGCTGGGGCATTGGGTGTGAAAAATAGCACCGGTGACAAATGGTCACTACCCAAAGCCCTGCTTCAAAGGATTTCTTGATGGGGGCCAGGGGTGCGGTTACGCAAGGAGATATCAGAATGAGTGACCTTTTTAAATATAAGAATATTATGAGATGTCCTCGGCTGAACATGCTAAGAGTTACATATGTGTAACCGGGGGACGGAGCCGCAAAT
The DNA here is from genome assembly GCF_040206685.1 of Ascaphus truei. Taxonomy (NCBI): domain Eukaryota; kingdom Metazoa; phylum Chordata; class Amphibia; order Anura; family Ascaphidae; genus Ascaphus; species Ascaphus truei. Next base: position 30,165,653 of record NC_134491.1, read on the forward strand.
AATGATTACAGACACATGAGGTCTCGCCGGTTCTAAGAGACAGATATTAATATCTCTCTTAATTTTAATATTACACGGTAATATTTAGTCTTATTGGGAGCGTCATGCGTACCGGAATGTATTAATATGGCTCACGTGCCAGTAAGTACTACTGAACTGAAGTTATGAAGTTATTTAGATAGGAAAAGCTGTTTTTAAACGTCCTTGGGTGGGAGGAGTTTTACTCTGAGGAAAACTGTCAACCTCACCACTGATTTATGAGAGGGGCTGGGTTTAGGTTGTGTTCGATAGAAAATAATTGTATAAGAACCAGGCTCAGCCTATGGCTATTGTCCTTCATGTCTTTTCGTGTCTTGGTGATTTTTGAAGATTGCTGTATGAACTGCCAGTCCAGATATGACTGTTTCATCATTTCCATCTTAAGTGAGTGTCCATATTTTGTCTGTTATTTGTATATCTCGTGTGTTCACCTTTTTCAAGGAATAAATTATATTTTACCATATCTAAGTCTCGTCCAGTTCAACCCAGTTATATTTGGTGTGTATTATTATAGCCTGTCACAAAGCTCCCGTCACACAGTCACATGGTTACACAGTAGAGGAGGTTGAAAGAAGACATATGTCCATCAAGTTCAACCTATACTAAATTTAGATGCGCGATACTTTCTTATAATTGTACTTACAGTATATTGATCCAGAGGAAGGCAAACAAAACCCCCCAGTAAAATATCGAATTATATCTCGAGAATAAGGAGAGAAATACATTCCTTCCTGACACCAAATAATGGCAATCAGATTCCACCCTGGACCAACATCCTTCCCATATTTAATATATCCCTGTATATTTTTAATTTTTTTTTATTAAAGAGATCTATTGTACCTGCCATCACAGTCTCCATGGGTAATGAATTCCACATTTTAACTGCCCTTACTGTAAAGAACCCTTTTTGTTGCTGGGGACGTTTCCTTTCCTCCAACCTTAAGGGATGCCACTGAGTCCTTTGTACTGCCCTTGGGATGAATAGCTCTTTTGAAAACTCCTTGTATTGTCCCCGGATATATTTATATATAGTTATCATATCCCCTATTAAGCTTCTCTTTTCTACTGTAAACAAATCTAAATTAGCTAGCCTCTCCTCAGAAGTCAGGTTTTCCACTCCCTTTATTAATTTGGTGGTTCTTCTCTGAACTTTTTCTAGTTCCATAATTGTCCTGGTTCCTTTTATTGTAATGCTAATCTCTATTCCCTCAGTTTGTCTGGATAATTAAAATCACCCATTATGCAAAACCTAGTTTTGATGCCTTCTCCATTTGCAAACGTATTTTGGCTTCCTCAATCTCGCAGATATTTGGTGGTTTATAGCCTATCCCAACAAACATTTTCTTTGTACTTTTACCTCCGCTGCTAATTTCTATCCACAACGTCTCTACATTTTCATCATTCCCTTCGTAAACATCTTCCTTCACAATGGGTACGTGCTGCAGTATATCACATTGATTTATATCTGTATTTTTCCAATCTTCTAATTGGTTTGTAGAGTGTAATCCTAAAGAATGTGGTCTCCTAGCAATCATGGTAGTAGGGGAAGTTCTTTCTTGTTATACATGTGGAGTAGAGTCCAGAAGTGGGGATGCAGTGCAAAGATAGGAATCAATTGTAAAGTGAAAACGTCTAAAAATGACTCGTTATCACACACGTGTATACAATTGTCTTTGATGTCTGGTTCACATCCAAGTGCCAGCTCCTTGTGACCTTGTGCAAGACACTTCATCGCCCTGTGCCTCAGGCATGAGGTAAAACATTGTACGCTCTAGGCAACAGAAACCGTATACAGTATGTTCAAATAATTCTCTTTTTAAATAAACACACTCTTTGTTTACATAATTATGTTTATTTTTATATAAACATGAAACCAGCAATTTGCTTGTCTCAAAATGTTTTTTAAATTGCCTTGGGTCCTGTTTAAAAAAAATAAAAAAACATTTGTGATATCTGTGTGGCTCTGCATATAAAGGAAGTCTAAAAAAGCATGGACACTAAAGAGGGGGAAAAAGTATAAAGGATTATGTCTTGGGAACAAGGCTGTGTTATAATTGAGGTTTTCTGTGTTTATATTTTGTAAAATCTTTGTTTAATCTAATCATTTTTTGATATTTTACAATATGCAAATCTGTGTTTTTCAGTATTTAACAAACTAATAATAATTTTATTTTTTAAACGGGAGGAGAAGAGAGTGTGTGTGCCGGGACAAGGGATTTAACTTCTGGGGGATCGGTGTGCTTGGGACAAGGGATTGCAAGTGCTGGGGCATAAGTGTGCTAGGGACAATGGATTCAAGTATGAAGGGGATCGGTGTGCTTGGGACAAGAGATTCAAGTACTGGTGGGAGATCGGTGTGCTGGGGGGATTGGTGTGCTGGGGGGGGGTAGATCGATGTGCTTGGAACAAGGGATTCAAGTGTTTGGGGGGATCGGTGTGCTGGGACAAGGGATTCAAGTACTGGGGGATCGGTGTGCTGGGACGAGGGATTAAAGTACTGGGGGATCAGTGTGCTGGGACAAGGGATTCAAGTACTGGGGGATCGGTGTGCTGGGACGAGGGATTAAAGTACTGGGGGATCAGTGTGCTGGGACAAGGGATTCAAGTACTGGGGGATCAGTGTGCTGGGACAAGGGATTCAAGTACTGGGGGATCAGTGTGCTGGGACAAGGGATTCAAGTACTGGGGGATCGGTGTGCTGGGACGAGGGATTAAAGTACTGGGGGATCGGTGTGCTGGGACAAGGGATTCAAGTACTGGGGGATCGGTGTGCTGGGACGAGGGATTAAAGTACTGGGGGATCAGTGTGCTGGGACAAGGGATTCAAGTACTGGGGGATCGAGGTTTTCTGTGTTTATATTTTGTAAAATCTTTGTTTAATCTAATCATTTTTTGATATTTTACAATATGCAAATCTGTGTTTTTCAGTATTTAACAAACTAATAATAATTTTATTTTTTAAACGGGAGGAGAAGAGAGTGTGTGTGCCGGGACAAGGGATTTAACTTCTGGGGGATCGGTGTGCTTGGGACAAGGGATTGCAAGTGCTGGGGCATAAGTGTGCTAGGGACAATGGATTCAAGTATGAAGGGGATCGGTGTGCTTGGGACAAGAGATTCAAGTACTGGTGGGAGATCGGTGTGCTGGGGGGATTGGTGTGCTGGGGGGGGGTAGATCGATGTGCTTGGAACAAGGGATTCAAGTGTTTGGGGGGATCGGTGTGCTGGGACAAGGGATTCAAGTACTGGGGGATCGGTGTGCTGGGACGAGGGATTAAAGTACTGGGGGATCAGTGTGCTGGGACAAGGGATTCAAGTACTGGGGGATCAGTGTGCTGGGACAAGGGATTCAAGTACTGGGGGATCAGTGTGCTGGGACAAGGGATTCAAGTACTGGGGGATCGGTGTGCTGGGACGAGGGATTAAAGTACTGGGGGATCGGTGTGCTGGGACAAGGGATTCAAGTACTGGGGGATCGGTGTGCTGGGACGAGGGATTAAAGTACTGGGGGATCAGTGTGCTGGGACAAGGGATTCAAGTACTGGGGGATCGGTGTGCTGGGACAAGGGATTCAAGTACTGGGGGATCGGTGTGCTGGGACGAGGGATTAAAGTACTGGGGGATCAGTGTGCTGGGACAAGGGATTCAAGTACTGGGGGATCGGTGTGCTGGGATGAGGGATTCAAGTACTGGGGGATCGGTGTTCTGGGATGAGGGATTCAAGTACTGGGGGATCGGTGTGCTAGGACGGGGGATTCAAGTACTGGGGGATTAGTGTGCTGGGATGAGGGATTCAAGTACTGGGGGATCGGTGTGCTGGGACGAGGGATTCAAGTACTGGGGGATCGGTGTGCGGGGACGAGGGATTCAAGTACTGGGGGATCGGTGTGCTGGGATGAGGGATTCAAGTACTGGGGGATCGGTGTGCTGGGACGAGGGATTCAAGTACTGGGGGATCGGTGTGCTGGGACGAGGGATTCAAGCACTGGGGGTCTGTGTGCTGGGACAAGGAGTTCCAGTACTGGGGGGTTGGCGTTCTGGGATTTGAGGTTGCACTAACTGGTTGTCTCGCTCCTGATTCCTTCTCCTTCATCCTTAAACGGTCTGCTGCCTCCTCTCACGTGACCAGTCGCTTTCCTGCACCCACGTGGTCATGTTTACAAAACGGGAGCCTCTAATTATAATAACTTTCATCTGTATTCCGGAGTGAATTGTTGCCTTAACATATTTCTAGAAATCATATGTCTAATAAAGTTTAGTGTAGTCTCTTAACCATATTCAAAGGCAACAATAATACATTTGTTACGGGTTGAGAATGTTATTTATTTAGTTAATCAACAGTATACAGGTTATAAACTTGAGCAAGAGCCAGGGAGCACGAAGCTAAATTTGATGCATTTTATCTGGGATAGCTATCCGACTGGCTATGGTCCTAAATTCATAGATGTAACTGGGAATAGCAGTCAATAATAAAACAAAAACAAAAGGGTTAAGATATACAATAGTGGATTGTGGAAACAAGAGAGTACATGTTTGGGTCACTGTTTGCTCAAAATTTCCCCCACCCCCCCACGTTTATCAATTTGATTGAGCAAATAACATGACAGGCTAGAGCTGCTACAGTTTGTCACGGTAGCTTATGACAAGATATAATGAACACCAAATATCTGGGTTGAACTGAACGAGGCTTAGATATAATAAAATATATTTATTCCTTAAAAAAGGTGAACACAGCAATATAGTACAATTAACAGACAAGAAGGTAACACTTACTTAGGGTTGGGGGATGCAGAAGTATCAGCTAGCAATTCTCCAGCAATCCGGTGACATTCCAGGTGGAATCAGAAGCACAACTAAAAACTGTAGGGTTGACACAGTTTATATTCCTGTGTAACCCTATTCTTAACATTGAATACAGACTATTGGTGAACAATTATCTATATCCAATCCCTAACGTGGAGACACAGATTAACCCATGCCCCCCAGCTAATTAGCCCATGTGTACTGGGACTCTATGGGTAGCCCCATAATTAAATCAGGGGCGACGCCCAGTTTACCAAATGAAGTATCTGCATTGTTTGTAGGTGTAGACATAACACTTACAAACCACTCCAGTTTGATGATTCTCCCCCCTCCGGTAACAATTAGAGTGGCAGAGTCTGTTGATTAATACTTGGTCTGTTGATTAGTACTTAGTGTAAACAATCCAGGCAGTTAACTTTTGATCACAGTGCTTAGGCTCAATCAGCCGGCTGCCCTTCATGACCTATTAGCATAGCAGATGGTCTGCATTTTCAGAGCAGATCCAAAATACCATACATATATACTTTAATATCTACACAAATTAATAAGTTCCATTCTGGTGGGCTCATTGGGTCGAAATTTGCCAGTTCTTAATGCATATAGTGACTCCACACATTGGCCAAATATCAACTCTCTGCGACCTCCAGAACTGGAGATACAGAAATGCCCTTTAAAACATTAAAATACAGGATTATAATGAAACATGGGAACAGGGGAACATACATTTTTCATGACATGACAAGGTGTAAACCACATTCCTGGACCGCAGTCCAGTTAACCCCTTGCCTCCCTGGTGAGGTCAGGTGGTGGCCATATGGGGTGCAACCCCTTTAATACCGGGCCAACCCCCCTCTCCCTCTACACAGTACATAGGTTGTGTCCATGTAATGTCCCTGGAAATGCAAAATTATAGTATTTCATTCTTTAATCGTTCTTACAGTATGTTCAGCACAATAAATTGCAGTATTTGTAGGCACAAACAGTCCCTCTGGGAAGATTTTATACCTTACTAGCTGAGAGACCGGCGTTGCCCGGGATGTAAATGCGTAATAGGTAGTATTATTTATAAATCGTGGAACAATAGATGACTATTTGTTGTAAAGGTTTCATAATAATGTTGAAAAGAAAGATGGAAGAAAATGTAATACGATGTTGTAAAAAAATGGTTTATTGTAAACACACCACAGTACAATGTATATTTTGGTGACATAAGTGATGTGAAAATGTGAGGCGTCCCTCTGGGAAGATTTTATACCTTATTGGTGCCAGAGGTACTGGGATCTTGGGTGACTTGCTTAAGACCACAATGCGTTTTGTAAAGCTTTCAACTGGGCTCTACCACCTATGTAGAGCTAGTTGCATGGGTAGGTGGGCGTTTTGCCTTTATTTGTTTTTGATACTGATGTTAATGGAAAAAGTGCCATAGAATGATATAGCAGACGGCCTAGGTATAACCGTTTCTTTGTGTTCTTTCTCTAGGGTCTGGTAATGGTCTTTTACTCAGAAGTTTGAGATGCAAATCAGAAGCAGTACTTATCAAAGTGAACATCCAGAGACCTGATCTAATGGCAGGTAAACCAACTTCATTTAAGTCCTGAAAGAATGTAGTTCAGCGTTCTAGGAGCCATACTGGTCATGGAGAAATGTGTGTTTGTTGCTGGTTGGGATCCCTTCTAGCGGATCTGTGTGTGTCTGTACACTTGAAGAAAAAACCTACGATGTTTTGAGAGCTCTACACGCTATCATTTCATCTATGAAGAACTCTAATGTTGGTCTGCTGAAAGGTATTAAAGCCTACAGTGAATCTGCAAGTCATAGATAGCTAAACTTGGCTAAATCTAGGTGTTTTATTGTTACAGCATTAAATCTCCCTAATGTCCTGCTTTACCCCAAGTTGTCCTGCTTTGCACAGATCTTTAGAAAAGCACAAAAAGGTCAGGAATAAATGCAGACAATATTGAAAGTCTGCTTAAACCAGTAAAACTCTCTTCATTTAAGCTTTTCCAACCAGCCCCCAACTCTGTGTCCCATATCGTGCTCATGTAAACCTTCTCCGGTTGAGCCTTCCAGAAATTTGGTAGGTGTATATAAAATAAACTTTCTTAAAATAGATTTAGTTTAATTTTTAGTGTCACCGATTGGCCACTCCTTTGGTGTAATGTTATACTGACTCATGACTGCTAGGTTACTTTACGGCTGATCACCGTGGCTGTCGGCATGGCTTTACCTGTGTCCTTCCTTAGCGTTGCTGCGCTAGCGAGCCATGAGAGTACGTTTCTGGGACATTTTCACATCCTGCACTAAGATCCATCCACCCTTTGCATTTGTAGCTTAGGATGTGTATTTGAATCGCTGTAAATGAGTTTCATTTTAGAGAACTGGCCAACATATACATTGATGGGTATTGTACACATATTTTATTGTTGAAGTTCTAAAACGGCTCTTTAAGCCAAGCATTGGAGTATGTTGAGCTCTTATATAAGATCTACGGTATGAACGCGAATAAGTGAATTCAGAGCAAACATTCCGTGAGTACCAAACATACAGTACATGAAAATATGCATGCATACACATGTATCTAGTGCTCAAAAGAACTATTAGGAAAGACGTACTTACAATTTGAAGTTTCGATGACGACCACATATTCAATGCTTAATTGTAATTTTATTTAAAAAATTTAGTTTTTTAATTTTGTAGAGAGCAACATTTCCCAAAGACTTCAAAGTCTTGTAACCGTTAAGAGTGCATGTATGACCCACCTGGCACATCATGAGCACTTGTTTTAATGGGGTGATCAGGCTGACCACTCCTCTTGAGTGGTAACATGGCGCGGTGGTCCGGTGCCACCAGATCCTCAGCACTATAAAAGTTAAAGTAGCAATGCATGCTGATCAATTTTGTTGTTGTTGCGTGTCTTACTTTTAAGAAAGCTTCTACCCCCGCCCCCCATTTTTCGATGCTGTTTTTATTTTGAAAGTCTAATGTTCTGTTCAGCAGATATATAAGCGTTTTAAATATTAAGTGTTAGAAGTTAAAATGGAGCTCTACCCAGAGCCCAGTGCAGTCTATGGCTGAGCTTATAGTGCAGGGTACAGTGACGCGACCGCGTGACGTCATCCGTCGCCGTTATAGCGATTCCTGCTTATAGAGCAGGAGACGAAAAGGTGACCGGGGGCGTGGCCATGAGTGGTTCACCCTGATTAACTGAACAGCTCACGTGCCGCTGATGTCATGCTGTGGTCGCCGAAGAAATCGCACCCACTATAGGCGTACGCGATGGATTACATAGACTTGTTTTCACGCGCTGTAGCTGGGACTATAAGCGCGGCCTAAAGGTTACCAAGGTATCCTCAGAAGTTGGCGATTAGGTAAATCATGATTTGAACACTAACCAAAAAGGGTTTAAAAAAAAATAGAAAAATTAGTAGGACATGCTCAGGGGTCAGGATACGAACATTATAGATTTGAACTCGTAGGCTTCTGGGTGGTTGGGGGGGGGGGTGCTGCTTTAGGTCTTGTAGAGTGAAGCAGAGTTTTTATTGAGTGAATACTAACCAGGTACACAGCACTTTGCAGAAATTGTATATAACTGTGCGGAATTTAGCAGCCGTTGTTCTTGCTATCGAAGACTACAAACAAAAAGTATTATTTTTAAAAAAAATTGTATGTATTGTCTGGGTTTTGTAATTCAACATTTAGCAATATGACCACACAGTATATTTAAATGCAAAAACAAACCCAGCGCATTCTGTCTGAATTTCCTCATATTTTATAACACATTCACATCACTTAATATGCTGTCAGTACTATCCACCTCCACTGTAAAACTGGCACCACAATGTGTTTCACACATTAACATAAGATTATGTATGTGGGGTTTTAATTGAAGTTATCTGCTAGAAGCTATTAAAGTCTGCAAAGAATTCAGTTTTCTGTAGCACTGATTTGGATATTGTCAATTATATATGTAATTTTGGGGTGAATACATACCTGATTGGAAATTAACTTTGCTATTCATTAAGCATGTAAACATTTGTGAAAGATGAGCACAAGAAACACTTCTAGAGGTGTAATACCATTGAACCCATTAATACAAAGTAAGGTAAAAATTGCACACTCACAATTTCAATGATTTAAAATAGCATGGAAGGAGTAAAAGTCCTTAAACCTAGTTGAGTCCTTGTCTGGTGAGCAGGTCGCTTCCATTTACCGCAGGGGCTGTCCTTCCCGATTCAGAGATCCCGTACGTCCGGTCTCTGGTGGGGCTGGCACCGGTACGGACGTGTCGGCCTTCTCGACGACCTCTCAACCAAGCCTTACTCAGTTTGTATCACCCTACGCATTTCATGGGGCTCAGGAGTATAATCAGATTTAATGTTTACCAATACTACACAGCGTAATGACAGCCCCTCCAGCAAAGCGCAGTCATGTGCCAACTTTTGAAAGTAGACATGAGTGGATGGAAAATTCCCTGAAGCCTGGTCACCCGGGCGTCTAAAATGTCATCCCTGGCACCTGTGTTTTGTGGTGCTGTAACGTGTCGGTCATGGCCGTAGCCGCTCACAGCGCCCCCGATCCTGCTTTAGGCCGTGGCCATAGTAGGCGTGATAGACCTGGAAATAGGTTTGCGTGCTGTCGTCTGAGCGACGTGACCTTTCTTGACGAGCGGGACCGATAGGCTTGGCCGTGACATCACCAGGCTGAACAATTGAGGTTCGCCTTCATTGGTTCAAACCGCTCACATGATGCGGTTGTCTAATCTAATGGATGTCTCCACCAAATTCTGTCACGCACGTCGCATCGCGCGCAATATGGCCGTTCAGGTTCTAGTAAATGAATTTGTTTGTGGTGCGCTTGCCTGCTATGGCTACGGCCTTATTAGTGCAACATCAAAGCAGGATTGGACGGCAGCTATGACTGATAAGTCACTCAGACCAGCATCGCTCAGAGCATAAGGTTTTCAACTTTTTGGGAACATTTTTTTTTTTTTTAATTATTTTGGGAAATTCTGAGGAACCCTGACTTTCTCTAATAACGTGCCTGAGATCAGATGCATTGTAAGGAACCCCAACCCTCCCAAAGGAGGTCTCACAGAACCAAGGACAAGAACAAAATGCAAACAGCGCACTGCAGGTCAGTAATTTATAATGAAATATAATAATTTGCTTATAAAAGTCCACTAAAAATATATATAGTGGGCCACATAGAACAGATAACAATAATTACAATAACACACTATTCTAACAATGAAACATAATAATGACATGAAAGAGTTACTGCTATAAACTTTTTTCAAACTTCATTTTTGTTATTGATATTTCTTGGATTAATGTCTGAAACACCTGAAATGCTAATACAGATGAATATTATATAGTACATGCTGCTTATAGAGAGAGCACTATTATTGCTTTGCTTCACAACCTCATGTAGGGGGGGCAAGTGCAAGTTTGACAAGCAGTGAGATACCCATAGTAAATAGAGATAATACTAGAAAACTTCTAAAGACTAAACCAAGTGGGAGCAGAAAGGAAGGAGCAGATAAGATAATAGTACAGGCTGAAAAAAAACTTAAATGCATGCTTGCTAATGCAAGAAGCCTGACAGATAAAATGGGGGAGCTTGAATTAATAGCTACAAGGGAGCAGTATGATATCATAGGCATTACTGAAACATGGTGGGATGAAACTCATGACTGGACAGTTAATTTAAAGGGGTATTCTCTTTTTCGGAAGGATCGAACAAATAGAAGGGGAGGTGGAGTATGTCTATATGTTAAACCAGATCTAAAACCTATTATAAGGGATGATGTCTATGAAGGGAATGATGAAAATGTAGAGACCTTGTGGATAGAAATTAGCAGTGGAGGTAAAAGTATAAAGAAAATGTTTGTGGGAATATGCTATAAACCACCAATTATCTGTGAGATTGAGGAAGCTAAAATACATTTGCAAATGGAGAAGGCATCAAAACTGGGTCATGTTTGCATAATGGGGGATTTTAATTATCCAGACATAGACTGGGGCAATGAGATTAGCGTTGCAACAAAAGGAAACAGGTTTTTGGGGGTGCTTAAAGTTAAAGATAATTATATGACCCAAATTATTGAGGAACCAACCAGGAGAGGGGCAGTTCTGGATTTGGTCATATAAAACAATGTAGAAGTAATAACAAATATTCAAGTCCTGGAACATTTGGGTAACAGTGATCATAACATGGTCTCATTTGAAATAAATTATCAATAAACAGATTACTTGGGTTCAACAAAGACTTTAAACTTTAGAAAGGCAGATTTTAATAAACTGAGGTCTAATCTAGTAGTAATACAATGGGATGATGTTTTTGCAGGGAAAAATGTAGAAGATAAATGGGCAGTCTTTAAAACATTGTTAGAAAAGCACACTTATCAGTGTATACCCTTGGGTAATAAGTATAAAAGAAATAAGTCAAAACCAATGTGGCTAAATAAACAGGTAGGGGAGGAAATGGACAAGAAGAGGAAGGCGTTTAGATTCTTTAAGTCAGAAGGGACAGAGACATCGTATCAGAATTATAAGGAATGTAACAAAAATTGCAAAAGGGCAATTAAATTAGCAAAAATGGATAATGAAAAAAGAATTGCAATAGAAAGTAAGGTCAACCCTAAAAAGTTCTTTAAGTACCTTAATAACAAAAAAATGAGAAAAGAAAATATAGGACCCTTTCAGTGTGAGATGGGTAGGCAGATTATTGGAGATAAGGAAAAAGCAGAGGTATTAAACAAATTCTTTGCCTCTGTGTTTACCAGGGAAGAATCAAGTTCAATAGTAGCGCCACAGGAGGAAGCCACAACCTCCATATTAATGACCAATTGGTTAACTGAGGAAGAAGTTCATAAGCGACTTGAAATAATTAAAGTAAATAAGGCACCTGGCCCCGATGGCATACATCCAAGAGTTCTCAAGGAGTTAAGCTCAGTAATAGCAAAACCATTATATTTAATATTCAAGGACTCCATTTCCACAGGCTCAGTACCACAAGATTGGCGTAAAGCAGATGTGGTGCCTATATTTAAAAAGGGAGCTAGATCACAACCGGGGAATTACAGACCTGTAAGCCTGACTTCAATAGTAGGGAAACTACTTGAAGGTTTAATACGGGATAATATTCAGGAATACCTAATGGAAAACAAAATTATTAGTAATAGTCAGCATGGATTTATGAAAGATAGATCTTGCCAAACTAACCTTATTTGTTTCTTTGAGGAGGTAAGTAGGAATTTAGACCAGGGTAAAGCAGTTGATGTGGTCTACTTAGATTTTGCAAAGGCTTTTGATACGGTTTCACACAAGAGGTTGGTGTACAAAATAAAGAAAATTGAACTCAGTAACAATATATGCAACTGGATTGAAAACTGGTTAAAGGACAGACAACAGAGGGTTGTCATAAATGGAACTTTTTCAGGTTGGGCTAAAGTCGTGAGTGGAGTACCTCAAGGATCGGTACTGGGACCCCTGCTTTTTAACTTGTTTATAATACCTTGAGGTTGGGATCGAGAGCAAAGTCTCCATCTTTGCTGATGATACTAAATTGTGTAAGGTAGTAGAATCAGAGCAGGATGTAATTTCTCTTCAGAAGGACTTGGAGAGACTGGACACGTGGGCAGGTAAATGGCAAATGAGGTTTAATACAGATAAATGTAAGGTTATGCATTTGGGATGCAAGAATAAAAAGGTGACTTACAAATTAAATGAAGATATATTGGGGGAATCCTTGATGGAGAAGGATTTAGGAGGGCTTGTAGACAGCAGGCTTAGCAATAGTGCCCAATGTCATGCAGTAGCTGCAAAGGCAAACAAGATCTTATCTTGCATCAAACGGGCAATGGATGGAAGGGAAATAAACATAATTATGCCCCTTTACAAAGCATTAGTAAGACCACACCTTGAATGTGGAGTACAATTTTGGGCACCAATCCTAAGAAAAGACATTAAGGAACTAGAGAGTGTGCAGAGAAGAGCCATCAAATTAATAAAGGGGGTGGACATTCTAACTTATGAGGAGAGGCTAGCTAAATTAGATTTATTTACATTAGAAAAGAGGCATCTAAGAGGGGATATGATAACTATATACAAATATATTCAGGGACAATACAAGGAGCTTTCAAAAGAACTATTCATCCCACGGGCAGTACAAAGGACTCGGGGCCATCCCTTTAGGTTGGAGGAAAGGAAATTTCACCAGCAACAAAGGAAAGGGTTCTTTACAGTAAGGGCAGTTAAAATGTGGAATTCATTACCCATGGAGACTGTGATGGCAGATACAAAAGATTTGTTCAAAAAAAGGTTGGACATCTTTTTAGATGGGAAGGGTATACAGGGATATACCAAATAAGTATACATGGGAAGGATGTTGATCCAGGGATTAATCCGATTGCCAATTCTTGGAGTCAGGAAGGAATTAATTTTTCCCCTTAATGGGGTTTTTTGTTTGCCTTCCTCTGGATCAATAAGTAAGTATAGATATAGAATAAAGTATCTGTTGTCTAAATTTAGCATAGGTTGAACTTGATGGACGTACGTCTTTTTTCAACCTCATCTACTATGTAACTATATATGTACTCAAATTTGCAGCCAATGGCTTTCTTTCTAGTGCACTAATCACGAAATGAAAGTATCATTTTAATAGCTAAATGATCTTGAAATTGTAAAACAGCATGTCAAAAGTCAGGGCAAAAGAATGAATTGAGATGGATGAAACATTTCAGTCTAATTGCCTAATGACCTTGCGTTGCAATCCTCTTAAATCTTCCACTCCTTGCAAACTAAAGCCAACAAGCTGTACCTTGTTTGAAAACATTTAATATATTAAGTACTTTTAGGTACTACATTTTGTCTCAAAAGTAATCATAAAGAATGTGAATGCAATTATAAAACAGAAAACGAACGCAAAAGCACATTTTCTGCTTACAGTGATTGTGGTGCAACAGTAGATCATAATGATTAACTCCATGTACGCTCTCCAGTGTAAATGCTATATCAGTTGTGCAGCTGGATGGGTATTTGGGTATCATTACAGCCATGAACTGCTCCAATTTTGCTAATCTGATATGACATTCGGATATCTTCACACCTGTATGCAACAGCTGAAGTTGATTGTCTTGCTGTCATGTAGATGGGGATTGCAGCCTTGGGGTCGTTTATGGGTTCCAGTGTATAATCACTATTGCTCCTGGAGTCTTGCTGAATGAAATGTAATTTGAGCTTCTGATTTAGCAGACAAATATCTTGCTTCTTTGATGGACCTAGTCTGGATTGTCTTGGTTGGTGAATTGGAATCCTCTTATCTCCTGACTGGTGGAGCAAGATGCTCACCTTGCTATAATCTCTGTCATACTCTTTATTTTAGTTCGCCCTTCCGGTCTTCTCTTTGTAATCTTTACATTGCAGGGCCTGGTGTAGTGAAAGTCTGAGTGAGAGAGTTCTTTGTACACAAGCTTTTGAGAACAGTCTTGTCCTCCCTCCCACATATGCGCCATACAAATAAAATATAATATGAATCTTGCTCGTCTCACCTTGTGTATCTTTAAACATTTTGGTGCTAGTACATAATGGGACCCGATCCATCAGTGGCCCTATCAACATTTTACTTCCTCTGATGAAGCGCTGGTTGTGAACATGAAACTTTTTGGGGGGCCCATGTGGGTCTTTCTCACTTTGGAGATTTATACATGTTTATTATCTACGTTTTGGCTTTGTGCGCGTTTTTTTCTTTTGAAAAAAAAAAAAATCTACGTTGTTGGGGAAACGCTCATTTCCAGGGGCCAGACCACTCCAATCGAAATCGGAAGTGGGGCCAATTCCACTTGTGTGCATCAGCTATTGGTAGTTGTGATTTGCTGCTGAAGAGATCACATGAGTACAAATACTGGATGTGCACTGGGCCTCTGGCATTGAAATTAAGGTTAATGCTGAACATTGAAGGTGATAGGATTGCCCAACAGTGATGTTCTTTGTTAACACCTATTGCCTGTCTGTCTATCTAATGCACCCTTTTTTGCAATGGTGAGCCATCATGTTCTAATTGTAAAGTATATTTTAATAACTTTTTGTTTTTTTAGATCTATGGTGTTCTGAGTTTTTCTCATTGTATAGATATCTCATCAAGGACCAGGGGTGAAGAAAATATAAAATATTTAGGAGCCACATGACGGTGGAACTGTCACTGTGTGTGTACCTGTGACTCTCTTTCTCTGTCACTAAGTCTCTCTCTGTCTCTCTCTCATAGTCTCTCTCACATAGACACACTCATACAGTCTCCCTCTCTAATACAGAAACACTCTCTCTCTCATACAGTCTCTCTCTCATATAGAAACTCTCACTTATACTCTCTCTCTCTCTCTCTCTCTCTCTCTCTCTCTCTCTCTCTCTCTCTCTCATATACAGACACTCCTCCCCCACCCCACAGTGTGCAGGGAATGTTCTGACCAGCCCCGCCACCATTTAGCCCCACCCCCTATTGTCACTGAGCCGATACCTCCTGCCCTCTTATCTCTTCCTCACTGAGCTGCACGGCGGTGACTTGACCTGTCAGTCAGCACTGCGCCCAGCATAGGTGCCGCCAGAGGATATGTTGGGCGCCTGGGATTTTGCCACCCTTGTCTAAGACCTTAGGTGGTCCCTGAAGACTTTTCCAGTACCATATTATTCCAAGGGGAGACTATTGTTTTTTCAGTACTGATTCCAGCGAGTGGGTTATAAATATTCTTTTGCTTCCATGCAATCATGTCTCACAATGCTCACAGATCCTTTACTCTGGTCTTTTTTGATCTGTTCCTCAAACCATCTAATCTTTCATCTTCATTCAACTTCCTTTGCATTGGACATCGGAATTGCTGGTGATTACATGGTAAAATAAATGTATTCATGAATCTTGCAAACTGTATGTTAGATGTTAACCTCCAAAGACTGAGTTATCAAGTCCCCCCTCTCCCTTCCCCCCCCCCCCCCCCAAGTGCATTTGAAAGGAAAGTTGCATTATTGTGGCTGACTGGTAATGTGGGTCTTTAAAATGCTTCTTTGAGGTAAGTGGGCAAGTATATGGCATTTCTGCGTGAAGAGGGAATATGAATTATAAATGTGTGTTGGTTTTGGCAATGTGAAGCCCCTGTCTCCTGCTGCCTTCCTTAATAAAACATTTGTCTCTCCTGTTAGTTCTGTTAGTCATTCCTCCATGCAGCATTCCTAATTCCCACAGGGAATAATATTGAACTTTCCATATTCGTTTCCCTTGCTTGATGGAATTAAGTTGTTTTAACACATTTCTGAGGTGGGTTATGGCATTTTAATAGCCATTTTACAGTTATCCTGAGACGTCCTGGATAGAAGCAGGCATTGATTGGTATTGAGGACAGATTAATATCATCTTTATAGACTTGTGGCATTTCTTTCTAGCCTGAGCAGGGATTGGGAAGTTTTCTTTGTCGTGAGTGCTTGCAAATTCATTTACAGCAGTAAGTGTAACACTGCAATTTGCAAACTGAACAATTTCATCTACAGTATGAAACCGGTTTGTCACAGTGCATGTAGTTCTAGTATAAAAGTTTTGTTTATGGGTAATTAGCAGGTAGTATAGCTTTACTAATTATCATAAACGTTTCATCATAATTATTTGCTGTCATGTTTTTTGTTCTTAAAATTTCGACCACCTCGCCATGCTACCTTCTTAGGGCAGTGTTGAGGTATTTGTGTGGGGAGAGATGAGAGATGAGAGAGGTGAGAACTTTGGTTGGAGTGAGGAGGATAGGCGAGGACTTTGTATGCATATCTTTATTTATATAGTGCCATTAATGTACATAGCGCTTCACAGTAGTAATACACAAGGTAATCATATAAATAACAAATACAAATGACAGAACATGGGAATAAGTGCTTCAGACATAAAAAGTAACATTTCGGAAGAGGAGTCCCTGTTCCGAAGATCTTACAATCGAACTGGTAGGTAGGAAGAACGTACAGAGATAATAGAAGGGCATTCTAGTAAGTGTGTCTGCAGAGGGCCAAGCTTTATATATCAGGTCTATAGTATTAGCCACATAGCTACTCATATGCTTCGTTAAGCAGGTGTGTTTTAAGGTGGGTATTAAAGGTGGATAGAGAGGGTGCTAGTTTAGTATTGAGGGGACGGGCATTCCAGATGTGTTAGTCAGACAGTGAGAAAGGTTTCAGGCGGGAGAGGGCTTTAGATACAAAGGGGGTAGAAAGAAGACATCCTTGAGCGGAACGCAAGAGTCGGGATGGTGCATAGCGAGAAATTAGGGCTGAGATGTAAGGAGGAGCAGAAGAGTGTAAAGCTTTAAAAGTGAGGAGGAGAATTGAATGTGTGATGTGGGATTTGATAGGAAGCCAGGAGAGTGATTTCAGCAGGGGAGGCACTGAGACAGATTTAGGAAAGAGTAGAGTGATTCTGCCAGCAGCATTTAGGATAGATTGTAGGGGAGACAGGTGAGAGGCAGGAAGGCCGGACAGCAGGAGGTTACAGTAATCGAGACGGGAGAGAATGAGGGCCTGAGTCAGAGTTTTAGCAGTCGAGCAACAGAGGAAAAGGCGTATCTTTGTAATATTGTGCAGGAAAAAGCGACAGGTTTTAGATACGTTTTGAATATGAGAGGAGAGAATGTGTGAGAGGAGTAGAGTGTGACCCCTAGGCAGCGTGCTTGCGCCACTGGGCGAATGACATAACTTCCAACAGTAATGGGAAAGGAGGTAGTAGGGCCAGGTTTGGGATGAAATATGAAGAGGTCTGTTTTTGACATGTTAAGTTTGTCGGCTGAGGGCCATCCAGGATGGTGTGTGTGTGTGTTGAGATGGGGATGAATGTGGAGTGTGTGTGGAGGAAAAAGTGTCGGTGTGTAAGGAGGAGGTGGGCGAGTGTGTAAGGTGTGCATACGAGAAAGAGGGCAAGTGGGTTGTGTGTGAAAGAGGGGTGGATGAAGAAGACCTGATGATTGGCAGGGGTTCCCCAGATATTTTAAAAATCCCCCTGTGTTACCCCTGGTCAAAAAATGATAAAACCCACTGTCCTAAGGCATATGAATGACCCCATGAATGTAGCTCTCTTAATTGGTGTTACATGTTTATGATGGTTTTAGATATTACGAGAGACTTCAAAAAGCTACAACTAATACATTTTTCTTTTAAGGAGTTTTCAAATGCAGTTTTTTTTCACTTTTTTTATTGTGATGTAATTCAGATGTACGGGAAAGCGACTGCAGTTGTACAAAACCATTTTTGGGCCATGCTATATGGGGTAGAGCCTTTAAATGAAACCAATGCATACCCAGGAAACACATGGTTTTTATGGCGAAGTTGGACCTCCCTGATTAAAAAATTGTACCTATATTCTATCAGTCATTCATATTCTGATACAGTTTAGTGTAAACATATTACATAGTAACTGGGCTAATTTATTGAAATAAGTTTTCTTAATGTTTATTCATCCGGAATATGCAAAACTGCTTATTTTAGTGCTTCAAGCCCCAAATTCATTTTGGTAAATGAATTTTCATTGTGTGAACATCTCTGTAGATGCAAGTTACAAGGACAGCACTCTCATTGTCTTCAAGAAATTAGGAGTTTATTTTCAAGTGGTCTAAGTTTCGATCCTACAGTAATTGTCGACCTTTTTCAAGGTAACAAATAAAATGAATGACAACGCAAAATACCTTTCTTTACCCGGCGTGGGCCGCAGGATGCCGGGAGAAATAAATAGCAAGTGCAGTAACTGGCGCCAAATATGGTTGCTAAGCTACGGCATGTCAACAACCGGTGAAAATCTGACGTCTACATATAGATATATACAGCAAACACTGAAACCATTGCATGAGATAAATGCGACAGTGAAAATATATAAACACGGACATATACCAGACAAGGGATCATACGAAACCCATAAGTACCATGCAAACTAGGTATACATCATTACAAGAGAAACAAGTACATAAGTTGCATAACCATCTTGAAATATATCTGCCTAAATTAGATCAGACATAGTAGAATAATAGTTAATTATTAGTAACGATACTATGTGGCTAGTCAAGAAGAAGAAACCGATACGTCTCCACAGTTGCAGTGATGCTGTTCAATGGTTGCTAATGTTCTTTGTGTTATTCAATAAAGGTATTTGCAGACCATTCTGAACCTTTAGTTGTAACATGCCGACGCCATAGAGCAGGCCTGCACAACTCGTAAAGCGAGAAGGGCCAAAATGCTCCAAGGAAAAAAAATTTGGGCCGCACGGGTAAAATCATCATCATCACCATCACCATCACCATCACCATCATCATCATCACCATCATCATCATCACCATCATCATCATCACCATCATCATCATCATCACCATCATCATCATCACCATCATCATCTCTCCTCCAGCACCTCTCATCATCATCCTCATATCTCCCCCAGAACCCCTCACTATCAACCTTTGCGATACTCCCCATCTATCTCTCATACCCCCATCTCTCCCCCTCACCCACACATAATACTCCCTCTCCACAAACACACAATACCCCACTGCACACCACACACATCCCACCCCACTCCACCTCACATCCTTCTCCCCCCCTGCACCTCACATCACTCTCCCCCCCTGCACCTCACATCAATCTCCCCCCCTGCACCTCACATCAATCTCCCCCCCTGCACCTCACATCACTCTCCCCCCCTGCACCTCACATCACTCTCCCCCCCTGCACCTCACATCACTCTCCCTCCCTGCACCTCACATCACTCTCCCACCCCTGCACCTCACATCACTCTCCCACCCCTGCACCTCACATCACTCTCCCACCCCTGCACCTCACATCACTCTCCCCCACTGCACCTCACATCACTCTCCCACCCTGCACCTCACATCACTCTCCCCCCTGCACCTCACATAACTCTCCCCCCCTGCACCTCACATCACTCTCCCCCCTGCACCTCACATCACTCTCCCCCCCCGCACCTCACATCACTCTCCCCCCCTGCACCTCCAATCACCCCCCCTGCACCTCCAATCACCCCCCTGCACCTCCAATCACCCCCCTGCACCTCCAATCACCACCCCTGCACCTCCAATCACCCCCCCCTGCACCTCCAATCACCCCCCCCTGCACCTCCAATCACCCCCCCCTGCACCTCCAATCACCCCCCCCTGCACCTCCAATCACCCCCCCCCTGCACCTCCAATCACCCCCCCCCTGCACCTCGAATCACCCCCCCCTGCACCTCCAATCACCCCCCCCCCCTGCACCTCCAATCACCCCCCTCCCTGCACCTCCAATCACCCCCCTGCACCTATGGCGCCTGCCATAGAAGATAACCGCACAAGATAAAAGACAAGTCACAATAGTTCTTGAGCTGAAAACGGTCCCATAAACTAGTATCCACAATATTTTTCTCAAAGATGGTCCACATTGTTAAACAGTATTAGAGTAACGATGTCACAGGTCTGCATGAATACTATTAATACTATTTCAAGACTGCACAGTAGTAATATTCCATATACAGAGGCTGGGTTTCCATGAGTTGGTAATCATTCCATATTGCAATCCAAGTGTGAGACAAACTAGAGAAAGTGTGACACAGAAATAGGTGAACAGCAGGGTTATACCGTAATTAGCATTTACAGGTTTGTATACTCTAATGAACACCTTCTACTGTGTACTCACAGAATTAGCAGGAATCCTGGGGGGGATTACTGGGTCCGCAAGACATTGTAGTTCAGCAGAACCAATTTGCAGGAGATAATCTATTCACAAATATAGGAAGCATGAGAATAACTTTATTAAATAAGGTGAAGAATATTAGCAACTATGTAACAGCACCACTGCAGGCCGCACTTATAGTGCGCACGACGGCGACGCAACGGATGACTTCACCCGTCGACACCCGCGAAAGTTATAATTTTACTTTCAGTGACGTCGCTGGCGACCTGGCCATTGATTGGTTCAGAGGCTGTCACATGTGGCGACAGCCTCTGAAAAACCAAATTTTATCGGCTTCCACATTTTTGGTCACCGCCGTCGCGTCTGCTTACAATAAGCACTTTCGACGGCGACAATGCTTTTGTTTTCAGGCGACGTCGCATCGCCGTCACTATAAGCGCAGCCTTACAGAAGTAATGTAGCTGTTTCTGCTACCTGAACCGGACTAGCCACATAATATCATTACTTAAGTAATAATCCCTGAAGAACAGGGCATTACTGGCCAAGTTGAAGGCCCGAGGCAAAGCCGAGGGACTTCAACCCAGCCAGGGCATTATTGGCCAGTCATGCCCTGTTCTGAGGGGATTATTACTATTATAGGCTAAATGTGGGCTTTTTCATAAATAAGACACTTTTGTACATTTGTATAGATTTTTTTTAATTAAAATAAAATGGTAAATACATTAAAGCACCTCTATAAACACTTACACTGCAGCTATCTATTTCCACACTCTGCCGCCCCCTCGGTGTACACACACAAACACCAGCTCTACACACACACACGCTCCACAGAAACTGCTGCTACACACAAACTCTGTAGCTACATCCAAACGCTGCTGCTACACACACATACAACACAACAGCACCACACACACAAGCTGCTGCTACACACAAACTCTGCAGCTACACACACACACACAAACTCTGCAGCCACACACACACCCTGCAGCAGCCACACACACACACACACCCTGCAGCAGCCACACACACATACCCTGCAGCAGCCACACACACATACCCTGCAGCAGCCACTCAGACACACACACACCCTGCAGCAGCCACTCACACACACACACACACCTTGCAGCAGCCACACACACACACACACCCTGCAGCAGCCACACACACACACACCCTGCAGCAGCCACACACACACACACCCTGCAGCAGCCACACACACACACACACCCTGCAGCAGCCACACACATACACTGCAGCAGACACACACACACACACACACACACACACACACACACACTGCAGCAGCCAGACACACACACACTGCAGTTACAAACAAACTCTGCAGACAGACATACTTTGCAGCTACAAACACACTCTCCCTCCTCTCACTGTGTCCGGCGCTGAGCTCTGTGCACGGAGGGAGGGAGAGGAGTCACTGCCTGGCTGCTGCCTCCTGACCAATCCCTTCCCCTGTCTCAGAGCTGTTCTGACAAAAGGAAAAGCTGATTGGCTAGAAATAAACACTTTTAATGCTGCTAAAAATTCCGCATTACTGAATGGTTAAAATTACGGGCATTATCCAATCAGAGAACAGGGATTTCAATAATGCCCGAAATTTTAACCAATCTGAGAGCAGGGATTTCAATAATGCTGGAATTTTACAGCTTTAGCCTATAAGTAATAAGTAACTAATGTACTACTATGTTCGATCTAATTTGGGCAGATCTAGTTGCCTGTGGAGTTTGATTTAATGCCCCTCCTTGCCACTCGTGCTCTATCAAACACCGGTAATATACAGTACCATGGAGGGAAAAACATTTACATTGTGGTTATGTCCCCTGTAACTTCAATACCTGGTGTATAAGGACTCCCAGGTTCAGCCTGCCAACATACCTGCGGAAGAGTCTCTGAATGGTGAAAGCCTAATTCAGTATATTGTTGAAGAAATACTGAGGGATTCAGTGCTACCTTGCACAACAGAGCTTGGCTGTCGGGGCAAACACGTCTACTCCAGAAAAAACGATTGGCCCAACATGCACCAGGTCAGCATCGGCTGAATAACCGGGTTAAGCCCATCTTCTCTTCTGTGAGAATAAATGACTTGTGCTCTACCAAAGAATTTCTTTGGAGCTGACTTGAGAATCCTGCAAGCAAGCATGACGGAAGCGATACAAGTCTGCCCTCCCCTACAGCCATAAACCGGTTGCAGCCGTTACATAGGAAACGCGTGCTGAAGAGTAATTGGCTGCATCAGGCCTTCAAAATAAGCCTGGCGGAGATCTGTCTCACAGTGAAACATATCTTGCTGGGAGGTGGGCGGTCGGTTCTCTGAAGAGGGTGTCACCCCTATGTTCTTTCCTTTTCATTTCAGGTGACAGAGTCCGAAACACCTCAACTGCCTTCTGTTCCTTTTTGAGAACTTGACTGCCAATATTTTTAAAAGGCAAAAGTGTGACTTGCATCTTTCAGTTTGGCCAGAAGCTATGATGCAGAAACCCTTTGTATTTAGGTTATTGTGGCTCTTATATTTATACATTAAATATCTCCATGTGTTTGTTTCCAAAATGTTTGCATACTCTATCTTCGAAAATCCATGTGTCATAATAAAATATTTGATTCTTCAAACAATGATTCTATTAGCTGGTTTAGATCACTGACCATACTTTGGGGCAATATTTGGGTCGGTATGTTTATTACCAGTTATTATCTTGCTTTCCTTATGTTTGGTGTGGTTTTATTTTTGTGTATAGTTTAAAAAGAAATCCTCTCCTGATGACTAAAAACACCCCCCCCCTTCCATAACTTCTCCCTCCTTGTTTGTCATACCTGTTGTGAGGGGGACATGGGGCAGCTAGTAGAGGTCAGTCATGGCTGACTCCGTAATCAGTCTACCAGTCGTCTTCTGTCTCTGTGCTGCAGGTAGCAGTGCGGAGAATGAAAGAACCACTAAATTTCATCCGCGGTTTTTTTGTGGTAAATTTGGATGCATTATACCTTCATTCTGGTGCATGTAGTTAGGGAGGACCCATGGGCTGCAGATAGGAGAGTTATTAGTGTGCTCAAGACTCTAGTATTTACGCCAGACAGGGGGAACATTTCCAGCCCTGCCCAAATATGTTGAGGTTGGAAGTGCATTCATGACTCAAAATAAAACATTACCTGCAAAATGTGGATGTTGGATGACTGTGCTGGGAAAAATTTGTAGGTGACAAATACGATTTGATTGACCTATTTTAATTTGTTGGCAGCTTTGTTAAATAAGACAGTAGACATACCCATTATTCAGATAGATAATGTCAGTGGTGATGATGGTGGTTATCGCAAGCCAATACTCATTTTGCAAACAAAGAAGCTTGTTCATATTCAGTTAGTAATATATCTCAAGGCAAGACTAAACCAATATTGGTTTACACGTAAGAACAACATTTTCTAGTTTCTCTGGTGGAGATATAGGCGCAACCTAATATAAAGTGTGTGTTGGTCTTCACCTTAATCACATTTGTAGTGTTGTACATAGCTGTAGTACTTTCTAAGAAAATTAGTTTGCATACACGTTCTCATTTACATATCATTTCCCAGAATCTGTAGCTGCAGTGGGCGCACTGTATTTTGTATTTTTTTTTTTTTTTTTTAATATTAAGCAGGTGACCTCAATAGCAAAATGTGTCTAATTTACAAAGAAACCAAATGAAATCATATTTTAGTTAACCAGGCCATGTAAATGCTTTCCAATTTGTTTTTTTGTGTTTGTGAGCTTAGCAAATGTACCCCAACGTAAGTGCTTTGGAGGAAAAAACATATCTGGTTATCTGCATATTGGTTGGATTGGTTATCCCACTGACCAGATGTAAATGGGGTTCAGATGAACGGAGGTGGAGGAAATATATATAATTCAATAAATAAACATGCACAGCTGCTTTAATACTGACTACAAGCACAGCTGCTTTAATATTGACCACAAGCACAGCTGGTTTAATACTGACTACAGTATATGCATCCCTGGTTTAATACTGACCACAAGCACAGCTGCTTTAATACTGACCATAGGCATCACTGCTTTAATACTGACCATATGCATCACTGCTTTAATACTAACCATATGCATCACTGCTTTAATACTGACCATATGCATCACTGCTTTAATACTGACCATATGCATCACTGCTTTAATACTGACCATATGCATCACTGCT
This sequence comes from Ascaphus truei, assembly GCF_040206685.1. Lineage (NCBI taxonomy): Eukaryota > Metazoa > Chordata > Amphibia > Anura > Ascaphidae > Ascaphus > Ascaphus truei. The sequence goes on from NC_134491.1 coordinate 30,190,373, forward strand.
TTAATACTGACCATATGCATCACTGCTTTAATACTGACCATATGCATCACTGCTTTAATACTGACCATATGCATCACTGCTTTAATACTGACCATATGCATCACTGCTTTAATATTGACCATATACATCACTGCTTTAATACTGACCACAAGCACAGCTGCTTTAATACTGACCATATGCATCACTGCTTTAATACTGAACATATGCACCACTGGTTTAATACTGACCATATGCATCGCTAATTTAATACCATATGCATCGCTAATTTAATACTGACCATATGCATCGCTAATTTAATACCATATGAATCGCTAATTTAATACTGACCATATGCATCGCTGCTTTAATACTGACCATATGCATTGCTAATTGAATACTGACCATATGCAAACTGGTTTCTATAAAGAGGACTTTTATTATGTAAAATTAAAATTGTATGGCCTTTGCAATTGCCTCCAAGTGGCAATCGCCCCCCAGACTCTCCTATATGAGTTTCTCATGTGATGCTTGTAGCGTGTGTCCTGAGCAGGTCTTGATCTTTTTTTTTATAAATGTTTTCTAGTGTAAAATAAGTGACAACTTCTTAATTTACCATTGTAGCCTCCGCCTGCACTAGGCTCTGGGGAGAACTGCATTTTGACCCCCGGTGCACTTAATATTTCAAACACATCTCCTGAACAGAGCGAATAAAATAAAAACAGTGAGGAAAAGGTATGATCTCTTAAGGAAGTTTAAAAAAAAATGCAGAAATGCTAAAATTAAATGAAAAGAAACCGCTGCTCAGTGCAGACTGCTGTGTTCAGCATTCTTTGACGACATCTTTAATGAAAGTGACGTGCATTGTACAGTCTCTCGTGCTTTGTACCATTACAGTTTTGTTCCTTCCATTTTTCCCACAGTAAGGGCATAGGCTTTAAATAGGTGCCTTGTGTATTCACATTTTTTTCAACAGAAAGGCGTACGCTTCTAATGCTTATCTTTAGCAAATATTATTAATGCACAAGGTGTACAGGGTGCAGAGCTGCATGGGATTTTGAAAGCCGCAATATCTGGTTCTGCAGAGATAAAGGAGAAGAGGAACAATGGTGAGAACTGAAATCCAACATGGCCGACAGTTGAACCGTCTATAACCGCGGTGGGCAACCTTGTCGCCAATCGCCACAAGTGGCAAAATGGCCATAGAAGTGTGGCAAATTTGAGTTTGCCTGATCCCACAGTAAAATAAACTTTTTCCTGACGGCGTGTGCTGGATTCCGCTTTCTGAATGAGTCATTGATGTAACACAGCCATCCAAATAATCCCCTCTGCCTTCAGTTGGAGTCTAGACCCGAGCATGAACTGTTATTTTTTTATGGGAGCTAAAATTTGTAGTGACGCAACTAAGCGGAAAGCATGGTGTGCCGATTTTCACTTCTCATTCGCCACACCTGTGGCTACATTGAAAAATAGGTTTCCCACCTCTTATCTAGAACATGCTGGAGTGGGAAAACTTTGCTTGCAAATGTCTTCGGAAACCTGGGATGCCCAGGGATATAACTGACCCGATCACCTTTTTAAGGAGCCACGTTTGTTGCTTAAAATTGATATGAAATAGAATATATTTCCTCGAAAATAACACATGCACGTGAAGTTAAATATTTTTGTGTCGTGATGCTCAAGTTAGGATGAGATGTTTTTCTTTAGGCGAAGAAAAACTGAATGTTTATAAGGCACCGTTCCTTATTTTGTGACCTAGAAAACAAACCAACTCGGAGCAAAAAAAAAAACGGATTAAATTCCCCCAGTGCATAGAATGCCTTTGTCTACGTTGTTAATTGTTCTGTGATTTGAAAAGACCAACCTCAAATAACATGTAGCTTAGCTGTGCCCGGCATAAGTAATATGTATGCTTCCTTAATGCTTAGTGTTTGGAGACGGCTAGATAAAAAAAACAAAAATACAAAATAGACTACTGGACATGTGTGTGTGTATATGTATGTTAGTTTACAAACACACGTCCTCTATCTCGCGTGTGTGTGTTCGTGTGTTCGTGATCTTGTGGAATGCCATCACTCCTTTTTTTTTCTTTTCTTCTATAAAAAGTCTTTGTTTTGCAGCCACAGGACATTTACAACAAAAATGAAAACAAATGCGCTCCCACTTGGTAATGTTATAAATTGAAAAGAGAAAAGGAAAACCCTTATCATAAGCTGACAATGCTATTAATGGGAAAATAAGGTCTTAACTGGTTAGTGTTACACTCTGCAACCTGACACTGTAAGCCCCTCATAAAGGCCCTGTTTATCTTATATCCTTGCCTCTCCTATTAGCCTTTCATAACCTGTGGCCAAAATGTCTTCAAAAATAGTGTAAACAAACTCTACATGTATTTAACATTGAAGATTTGTTGCCATAGTTTATAAAGATGTATACATTATTTATACTGGGAAAGTGAGAGAAGCTTCCTTACATATCATTTTCTTTAAATAGAAAGAAGATCCAGACGCTTGTCAGTAAAAAAGAAAGTAGTGTTATTTCAGGGGGTGCGTAGCAAGCAGCATTTCCTATCACCATCAATCACTCCTGGACCATCTCTCATTGGGGTGCTTGTGGCTATCGGCATAGTCATTCATTCAGGACAAGCTTCTTATGTCAGTGCTACTGACCTCAGATACCTCTCACGCGAGGTGAATCGGAACAATACAGCGGTTATTGGGGGCGAGTGAATGTGTCTGATCAATTCCATTGAACTTTTGATTACTTTGCGTTTTTCCTTTTTTCTCATGGAATATTCAGACTTAAAACCAGAGACATAACATAAAACACAGACAAAGCTCAGTGCACATCCAGAAAAACTTATATACGGTACAGTGCCTAAATATACATGTATAAATAACTAATAAATAAAATGGTCTTTTAGTTTAACATTTTGGCCAAATTGTTGTAAGCCCTTGAGCCAAACTTCACGGCAGACCACGTTCAAGGGTCCCTACACTAATATAAATTCTTAATAACCTGTGCATTGCCAGGAAGAATGATTTATAATAAATCTGTCAATATAAGTTGCAAAAGTTCTAAGTCTGATTGAAGCTTTTATTAACCTGTACATTACCAGGAAAAGCACTCTGTAATAGATTTGTCACAATCACACTGCATGCAGGCAAGTTCCCCTGATAGTGGGAGATGCCATGGAGTGAGCTTTTAACCATTTAAATGTGGGAGGGAGTGAGCTTCAATTGGATAGGAGGTTGCCACCCTCCAAAACAGCCAAGACTAGCTGCACAAGAATTATAAAACATACAGAACACCTACAAGCTCAAATTGAACCCCCAAAATACCCACAACATATATATAAGCATATAAGTTTCACAGAGGAGTGCTACTGAGCATGGCAATTTATATTTAAAACCAGAGACATAACATAAAACACAGACAAAGCTCAGTGCACATCCAGAAAAACTTATATACGGTACAGTGCCTAAATATACATGTATAAATAACTAATAAATAAAATGGTCTTTTAGTTTAACATTTTGGCCAAATTGTTGTAAGCCCTTGAGCCAAACTTCACGGCAGACCACGTTCAAGGGTCCCTACACTAATATAAATTCTTAATAACCTGTGCATTGCCAGGAAGAATGATTTATAATAAATCTGTCAATATAAGTTGCAAAAGTTCTAAGTCTGATTGAAGCTTTTATTAACCTGTACATTACCAGGAAAAGCACTCTGTAATAGATTTGTCACAATCACACTGCATGCAGGCAAGTTCCCCTGATAGTGGGAGATGCCATGGAGTGAGCTTTTAACCATTTAAATGTGGGAGGGAGTGAGCTTCAATTTGATAGGAGGTTGCCACCCTCCAAAACAGCCAAGACTAGCTGCACAATGTGATTGTGACAAATCTATTACAGAGTGCTTTTCCTGGTAATGTACAGGTTAATAAAAGCTTCAATCAGACTTAGAACTTTTGCAACTTATATTGACAGATTTATTATAAATCATTCTTCCTGGCAATGCACAGGTTATTAAGAATTTATATTAGTGTAGGGACCCTTGAACGTGGTCTGCCGTGAAGTTTGGCTCAAGGGCTTACAACAATTTGGCCAAAATGTTAAACTAAAAGACCATTTTATTTATTAGTTATTTATACATGTATATTTAGGCACTGTACCGTATATAAGTTTTTCTGGATGTGCACTGAGCTTTGTCTGTGTTTTATGTTATGTCTCTGGTTTTAAATATAAATTGCCATGCTCAGTAGCACTCCTCTGTGAAACTTATATGCTTATATATATGTTGTGGGTATTTTGGGGGTTCAATTTGAGCTTGTAGGTGTTCTGTATGTTTTATAATTCTTGTGCAGCTAGTCTTGGCTGTTTTGGAGGGTGGCAACCTCCTATCCAATTGAAGCTCACTCCCTCCCACATTTAAATGGTTAAAAGCTCACTCCATGGCATCTCCCACTATCAGGGGAACTTGCCTGCATGCAGTGTGATTGTGACAAATCTATTACAGAGTGCTTTTCCTGGTAATGTACAGGTTAATAAAAGCTTCAATCAGACTTAGAACTTTTGCAACTTATATTGACAGATTTATTATAAATCATTCTTCCTGGCAATGCACAGGTTATTAAGAATTTATATTAGTGTAGGGACCCTTGAACGTGGTCTGCCGTGAAGTTTGGCTCAAGGGCTTACAACAATTTGGCCAAAATGTTAAACTAAAAGACCATTTTATTTATTAGTTATTTATACATGTATATTTAGGCACTGTACCGTATATAAGTTTTTCTGGATGTGCACTGAGCTTTGTCTGTGTTTTATGTTATGTCTCTGGTTTTAAATATAAATTGCCATGCTCAGTAGCACTCCTCTGTGAAACTTATATGCTTATATATATGTTGTGGGTATTTTGGGGGTTCAATTTGAGCTTGTAGGTGTTCTGTATGTTTTAATATTCAGACTTAAGCTGCATTGTTCTTCATGTTTGTTTTAACTGATGTATGGAAACTTCAGATAATTAAAGCAGTGTACGACAGACTCGCAATCCTTTCCTCGAGCCACTCCAGGTTTTAAGAATAACCAGTGGATTTACACGTGTTAATACAGGTGCTATTGGCGAATTGCTCCAAAAAACGGTTTGGTTTAGGTTGTGTCTATATATGTATATTTAATGGTGCAGTTCCACCTACTTGTGTATTTTTTTTTTTTTTACATGAAAGGGGGGTAGGGGGGTTTCAGGAGTCGGAAAATATAATTTCAGCTGCGGTGACCCCCTGGTTTCTGAGAGATACACCTGTAAATGTAGCATCGGTACCGTCCCTTCCAGGGGACACACGAAATGAAGGTTTAAATTTCCTGCACCACGTGGGCTATTCGGAATCTGCAGCGTCGTGTCTTCCAATTGGCACTTGTGACGCACGGAATTTTAAATGAACAGGAAGCGCGCGTGCGTGTTCACATTTCATGGACACTAAAACAGCCAGGTGAACATTAGACTTGTTTACCTTTTTGTTCCTTGTGCCATGTGTTTATCGCAACAATGTCATTTCCCTTGCATTAATGAGCTTATTTGATGACCAGTAACTGTCGCTTCTCATTTTTTACGCTTCCTATGTGGGATAAGTGTATCCTCTCCATCAGAAATCAGCTCTACACATTCCAGCCATTTTTTCCTTGACATCTCCCTGACAGTATTTGCTTTGCAATACATTACACCAGGGGCGCTCAATGCCAGTCCTCAAGCCCTCCCAACAGGTCAGGTTTTCAGGATATCCCAGCTTAAGCACAGGTTCCCCCACCCCCCCCTCTCCCTCCGCTTCAATCTTGCAAAAAATTAAAAACATTTTTTTTTTTTTTAAATATAGTCGGGATTGTAGTTTCAACCTATTGAACGTGCTACTGGCCGTGGTTAGTTTCCGTCCTGTGAGGCCCTGATCCTTTAAGGAGCATATTCCATAGGTGATCAGTTGTATTCTCTGTAGTAGTGTCATTTTGTTGTGATGCTTTGTATGGAGCTGCAAGTAAATGGTTGGTCCCTAGAGATCAATTTGCGTGAATTGATTGCTAGTCATTTCCAAACGAATGGCCCATAAAATGTCCAGATGGTGGCATTTATCATAACTTGCGTTCTGGATATAACAGCCAACTCATTAAGAATTGTGTGTAGGCCAACATGTTTATTTATAGAATATTGTTTTGGAAAAGCTATAGATGTATGCAAGTAGTGTAAAATAAATGATATTAAGAATGGATTAGTATTATTAATGGGGTACTTTGCCTGGTAAAGGGTATCGAAACATCTTTCACAAAGCATTGCGTTGCTGGGCCCTGTGGTAACCGAGAGGTTAAAAGTGTAAAACTACAATAATGTTAGAGGAAAATAAACAGAATTAAAGTTTAGGGTGGGTGTTGGGGTGTTGTGTTTTTATTTTTTTAACAGTTCTTATGTATTCTGTAATATGCTACAGCTGTAACCCTGTACATTCATTAAACACACTATATTTAACGTGTGACTACAGCTACCCTTAAGGGTTAAAAACAATATTCTGTACAGTTGGCCACCTCGTGTTTAGCTTTAACATTTTTCAGATTGTGGTCACATTAACCTCCCCCCAAGGCTTGTAAACACCCCAGTAATGTTTTTGTATTTAGTTTGTGCTACACATTTAGACTTTCTGCTATTTTCAGTCACTTACTCTTTGTGTTTAAAAAAAGCAGCATCTGGCAGAAATCTTAATGTTTGACCAGTTACAGCCTTGGGCTTTTTAACTTCTACTGTGTATTGTGGAATTCAACAGCCATCCTGTTTTTTCCTTCTAACTCAAATCAAAGTGGCCATTCTAGAATCTGTGTCTCTAAGTAGATTTAAATCATTTTTCAGCGTTGGTGTGTAAACATGGTAACCTGAACCTCTCAGGATTTAACATTCCAGCGGCAAAGTGCCCCCTCATTCCTTGTCTCCTGCGCTTTGCTCCCCATAGTAAATGCATAAAAAAGGATATCATCACAGGGCAGGGGCAACAAATTTGAAGTGTAATTTTTTTTTTAACCTATGTGTTTAAAGCAGCAATTGTCCCACCCCCGTCCCCCCAGGGGCCTGGCTGCAGCTGATCCTTGGTTTCCCCAAGGTTCCCAATTTATTTATACTGTACATGTGTGTTTTTGTGTATCCCGGATCTCCCCTCCTCCCCATTAATTTATGCGTACATTTTTGGTGCTATATAAATAAACATATTCTTGAATCCAATTATGCCACAAGGTGTCACACAGAAAGCCGCATTCATCTCCCGTTAATATCAGAGCTTTTAATTAGCCGCTGCAGTGAGTTTGACCTTGTGGCCTGGCAAATGTCATTGCCCAGTGTCAGTACCACGGGATCCAGAGTCAACAGAGGTTGTGGGGACCATGGGTCAGCTCTCGCTTCAGGTAAGAAAGAGATCGCAGAAATGTACTTGGCAGTCTGAATTGCTGCTTTCCCTCTCTATTGCCATAATGGCACAAGTACGGTTACCGCATTCATAAGGCCCTACATCCCTTACCCCCATCTTCTGTTTAGGCTGCGGCTGTGTCTCTCGGGCCCATATGCACTAAAGGAAGCTAAACTTTAGCACGTCTCAACGCCCATTCAATTTTAGTGCATATGGGCCTTCCAGAGCTCTGGATGCGATCATCAAGAACTGAAGAATGCATACCATTCTGAGCACAGCACTGGGGCCTGGAGGTTTGCAGTTCTATTGCTGTTCTCAGTATGGCACAAGGACACTATAGGGGTTAAGGAAGCCAATTAAATTGCAGGTCGCAAAGTAGCAGTGTACCATCTGCCAATGGCAAGCCAATTATGGTCCGTTGCAGTCCAATCTGACTTGCTGCCTCCCAGTTACAGATGTAGCAAACGTTATTATCCACATTAACGTGAGTTGACGCACAAAATAAATAACACGTTATCACCGTAACCATTTTTTTTATCGTACTACTGTTAAATAACTTGTCAGTGTTAACACAACGCCTTGTGTTAATGGTACAATAACATCTGCTACATCTGTGTGTGTGGCCTTAAAAGCTGCCTGGGTTGATGTTCGATCCGGCGACACCTTCTCCTTCTGCAGCTTTGCATGCCTTCATTGCATCCTTGTTACATATCTAAGTCACGTGCCCACTTGTGTGCTTTTGGTGACTGATGATATATGGGGACAGATTGAGGCGAGAGTGTCCATTTGAGGGACCTTTGTGAAGGTGGAAAGTGTCACAGTTTGCGAGCTGTGTATTAACCCATGTCCCCGTATGCAGCTCAAGTGCTCACAGGTGTGTTGTATCGTATATTTTTACCTTTCAAAAAAAAAAAAAAACGGCAGTAGGAGTTAGGAAAGACCGATTTACCAGAGAGGAACTGCAGCATTCCTAGGAGAGAAAATGTTTTGTTACTATTTAAACGAAAGAAAATAGAAAGTCTTTCAGATCAAGTTATGACATTTTGAAGTACTAACTAGGGAGTTCCTAAATGCTGTACTAATAGCAAATGGATATTGGACAATATAGGTAAATTCTAGAGCTACAGTAGAGCCAAAATTACCACTCTCCTACCTCAATCTTAATTTTTAGCTAGATTACTGATTAAAGTATATAATTCTGACAGTATAGTATATTGTAGTACAGTGCTTTCCAACTATTTTTTTGTTAAGGAATCCTATGTGAAATTCTGTGGAACCCCAACCCTCTCTAATAGCGCGTCTGAGACCAGATGTATTGTAAGGAACCCCAACCCTCTCTAATAACACGTCTGCGATATGGTGCATTGTAAGGAACCCCAACCCTCTCTAATAGCGCGTCAGCGATCCGATGCATTGTAAATTCTTCTGTATTTTGTGCAATTTTAAAACGACAGGTAACCCTTTTACGGATGCCAGGGGAACCCAAGGGTTCCTAGGAACCCTGGTTGAGAAACACTGTAAAAGTGATTAATTTAATTAAAATCTAGCTTTTAATAAGTAATCTCTACATGAGGCACTCCAATTTATATTGATTATACATAGATTATCTCTGTACGCATTAAAAAGGGTCTCTTCTTTGTGTTCATATCTTTTCAAGGGGTGATTTCTCATTCATAAGAATGAAAAATCAGATTACTAAAAAATATCTCTTCAGTATCATTGAAGATAAAATACAGATCAGGTACATTACCATATTTCGCAGAAATCTGTCCGCTTTTGCGATTTCTTGGTACTAGAAATTCTGATCTTCGTTTCACTTCAAATGCTTTTCCGTGTATTGAAACTCTATAGATCAGGGATCCTCAAGCCTCTCTCCCCACCCCTCCAACAGGTCAGGTTTGAAGGATATCCCTTTTCAACACGAGGCTAAATCAGTGCCTGCTTCAGCACAGGTGGCTCAAACAAAGGCTGAGCCACTGATTGAGCCAACTGTGCTGAAGCTGGGATGTCTGTAAAACCGGACCTCTTGGGGCTCCGTTAGCACTGGCGTTGTGAACCCCTGGCTTAGACCCCACTATGTATAACGCAGGAAAGTGAAGGAGTTGAACTGGAATGAAAGCATCACTCACTCCCACAAAGCCAATAATTATTTCTATCCTCGCTTTTCTGTTTTTCTCCCAGACTGCATTATTCATTGTGAAATTGTCACACCTCGGTCTGTTTTTGGAGAGATGCCCATAAAATCTTTGCTAGGCTCAATAATTGCCCACAAATTACCACCACAGCGGTGGAGTTACTGCTACTTTCTGTCTATAGCACGATATGAGCACCTAAGGCTGCATCCATAGTGCAGGATACGGCGCGAGCTACAATGCAAATGCGTATAGTGCGTGCAACTGTGCTACAGGGAGAGCGGCACGTCGCAATACAAACAAGTTTGTATTTTCCACGCGACGCCGGAACTTAAAGCTATTAAATATTTATTGGGCATTAAAACAAGAATTTTAGAGATGGTGTAACTTGATTTAGTGCATTTACTTCATTGAAACTCCCAACAATATGTCACTACCTTTCAAATACTTGTTGAGAAGCCCCCAAGTATAGATTGCCTACTATTACGTACATAATTGGCTCTGTGGCATGTTTGTATCAGAGTCTAATTTGCTAAAATGTGTAAAATAGCTTGGTGTAGTCTTGAGTTATGTTGAGCAAGAATATCCTGTTACGACTCATTTAATTAATTTGTAATGCATATACTTAAAGCATTAAACTATTGTAGTTTCTTTTGCCTTCTGGGCAGACGCAACTAAGACGCAACTATTACTTTGGCAGTGGATCTGAACGGTCTTGTACCTATATCTGTATACAGTTCTTTCCACCCCTGCCATTTGTTCTCCTCTGATTTTTGTCTTCACGCCCTTTTTTAATCTGGTTTCCCAGGCTCTGTTACCATACTCTTAAAACGTACACATTAAACGCCCCCAAAAACCTCCACCGTCATTTTTTTGCTGTTCTAATTGTCACATGACTTTTGCACATTAACACAAAATATAATACACAATGCACGCTGGCTTTGTTAGTGATTCATAACGATCTACTGAAAAAGATGCAAAATTAGTAATAATAAGGATAGCCCAGTTGTAATGTAGTTCTTGTATAAAAAAAAAACCATGAGTGTCTGCATGTTTTCCACAGTTCTCCAGAGGTGCTTGATTTGCCCCATTGTCACATGACCTACAGTCCAGGGGTTAAGCAACAAGCAAGGATTCTAGGCAGAAAATGCTGCTTTGTATCAACTCTGACAAGATGGCGGCAGCCACCAGCACAAAATCATCATGTCAAACCTGGCAAGATTCTGCATGTTAAGGGTACTTTCAGGGCAGCCTGTTTTGGGTGGAGGGAGACAGGGTTGGTATTGTGGACCTTGATGAGGAAGGAGTCCAGCTGACCCAATCCCTATGGACAACAATTGTCCCTCCACTTCCTGGGTCCTTCTGTATGGGTGTCACTTACCCAGATCAACGGTGGATGCTGCTTTTTAGGGGGTAAGTAACATAACTACTATATTTACTACATAAACTTCAATGGTGTCTCAGAAGTTTTTCGGTACACTTTTTTTCTCTTCTGTGGGTACAAGCTCTGGAAATGTGACTATCTACATCTGCAGCAGACATGAAGTGAATAACAAAACCACATGGAATGTATTGCGTACCAAAGTTAATTCCAGGGCCTTTCCAGCCAACTTTAGCAACACCAGAGAAATGCTAATGTGCTGAGCTGCAGTGTCTGGAAGACCTTTGTTTTCTTGGATGCATTTTCTGCATGACCGTTTCCCAAAGAGAGGAATGGAAAGCATTTTTATCTAATTACTTTTGGGTAAGCTGAATCTCAAGGACAATAGGGACTTTTCTCTCCAAGCTAACTTAAAAACAGAAGTTTTAAGCTTTTTTCTTCCCCCCTGCTCCAGAAAATTATATATATATCATTACAGAACTGTACCTCTATTTATTTTATGAGCTGGGTATATTGTCTGAAATTTAGGATATTAAATCTTCTATCCAAAATGTTTTGGACATAAAATGTAGAAGTGTAGCCTTAATCTTTTCGCTGTTGGAGGTCTGGCGGGAGCAGAATGCCACCTAACCCTCAGGCATTTGCGATCACATCACCTCCTCTCCCTCCCCCCCTCCCCTCCCCCACCCCCCCTGCCTCCCGCAGCTTATGGAAACAGAAGTGGAAGGGACTCCATTTCTGTTTCGATCAGGCAGACTGCTCCCTTGTTGCGGTCTGCTCAATTATCCTTTAGAGAATGAGCATTTTTTCCTGGTACATCAGTAGGACCTCTGACGTGACCTTACTAGGGACTGTATGTCATAAAGGCACTATAAAGATCTCCTCTTAACCTTTCAGGAATATATATACACACACACATATATATATATATATATATATATATATATATATATATATATATATATATATATATATATATATATATATATATTATTATTTTATATATATTTTTTTTAAATCTGATTTATTAATCCGAAATAAGAGTAAATCCAATGGAGTCTTGGGTTACCATGATGGTAACCTCCGATGCTAGAGATTAGTATTACAATTAGTTTTTGTTGTTAAAGAGCAATAAATGCTTAAGGGGCAAGATCCTGGTATTATGAGTTAAACTCAAGTAGGATTCTGGGGAGGGGATCATTGCAGGTTCCACACTGTAACACTACCCACTATCCCAGTTTAAACTTGGTCCAAGAAATGTAATCATGGCATTACCTCTAAAGAACTGTGGCTATTATTAATATATTAAATATCTTTGACCTAAAGAAAGCAACTCCCTGCAACTTAAACGGGTAGGGTTCACCGTCCTCTCCACCCAATTAAGAATCAGAATGAAACCAGCCAAAGAGACAATCTCCTATTAGAACAGAATAAGCCCAGCAGGGGCGGCCAACTCCGGTCCTCAAGCCGCAACAGGTCAGGTTTTAATGATATTCCTGCTTCAGCACAGGTGGCTCAGTCAATGTGCCACTGATTGAGCCACCTGTGCTGAAGCAGGGATATCCCAAATACCTTACCTGTTAGTGACAATGAGGACTGGAGTTAGCTGCTTCTGTCCTAGTGTATAAGAGGTAAACAGTGCCCAATAAATAATTTATCACTTATGTGCTTGCATGATATTACTGCAAATCTCGCTCTCCGCATACATACACTGTTCATATTTAAAACAAATATATAATTGCTGCACTTCTCCATGTAAGGAGCATGCAGCTGGCGAGGGGATTGGCCATACAAATGTGAAAAACAGAAAGTGAATCCCTGCGCTTCTCCCTTTGGGATAGCAATAAATGGGGAATAAATATATATATGCTGTAAAAATCTATATGATAAGGGAGACTTTTGGTTTACATCCTTTGATCAAATAATGCCAAGCCTGCTAACCACGTCAAGGTAAGTCTCTATAGCAGGTCTCTACGCTAAATGCATACTAATGTTATGTGAATTTTTTTTTAGCGTATATTTTTAGCACTTAGCCTAGGGACCTGCTATAGAGACTTACCTTGATGTGGTTAGCAGATTTGGCATTATTTGATCAAAGGATGTAAACCAAAAGTCTTGTTTATCATATAGATTTGTACACCATATATATATTTATTCCCCATTTATTGCAATCCCAAAGGGAGAAGCGCAGGGATTCACTGTCTGTTTTTCACTGTTCAGATTTACCCTGTTTATTTTACATCCCATGTATATACATTTAATATCTGGAAGCCTATGTGAACTTTGTGTGCAACTTTGAAAGCACCAACACGTAGGCCAACAAGACCTAGACATCACAAAAAAGCCAAACAGGCCTATACGCCACCTAAACGTTGCAAAATCATTTAAACCCCTATACATACATTTATTTATTTATCTTTTTTGCATTATACATGTCCATTTTGTGAAACACTTAAGAATGAGATCAAATCCAGAAACCTGCCAAGTCTAATTTCTTTCCAACATTTGTAGCCGACGTTACAAGCCCGTGAAAGTCTTGAGTTAACTTATATCCTGTGCCTCATAAATATATTGACGTGACTGAACTTCCACAAAAAAAAGCTGATGGATAGAAACTTTTTGAAGTGAGCTTAATTTTTTGCAGACTGAAATTCCTGTCCAAGTGCGTTTGCTGTTGCCCAGGCCTTTTCAGTATGGTGAAATTTAAACAAACTTACAGTTATTTGGATTATTGACAGTGCTTTGATTCAGGGGAAAAAAGGTCTGATTTTGGCATCCATAAATCTAAGTAACTGCATATAGCTCAGGGCTCCTCATTAATCTGTGTTCAGTGGCGTTTGGGAACACTGTACCCTTTTCGATTTATGGTACCCTTTTCTATTTATGGTGCATTCAACCAAAGTAGATTGGTTTCCGAATGTGTGTGTAATAATTTTGGGACCGCCATAATCTTCAACTTTCACATTCCTTTCAAGTTTCTAGACACCTTAAGGGGAGGTGGAGGGATATGAGATTTAAAAAGGGACCCAAAGTGTTAGGAAAGACCGATATACACTGGGAGCTGGAAAAAGTGGCAGAGAGCGATACAAAGACTGAGTGATAAGACAGTGACGGGGAAAGAGGGCAGTTTCCTTGCATCAATAATCCAATTAATATGGAATCCTTATTCTATGTGGAATCCTTCTTTGTTCACCAGGTACAGAATGGGGGTCTCACAATTGTTTTTGGGGAGGGCCCAGTGTTAAAAGATTGGAAGCCACTGCATATTGAACAAAATCTTCTGCCATTGCAGCAATGGAGTGCTACAGTTATTGATGTAGATCCTCCTTTCCTAATCCCCTGAACACATGCTGTGCAGAGGATAAATACATACTTTAGGCGGAACAAAATGTTATCTGTTGGAGAAACCCACAAGTATTAAGTCTCGTACCATAATGACCTGGAGATTGAATTGGGCGGATGGTGGGCACATTGTCTGTCCACTTTTCATACTTAATGTAAAACATTAAGTTTCCTTTCCTTGTTTCACAAATGTGCACGTGTGGTGCTACTTGTGCCTATCCCAAGCTTTATTACATGTCTTTGGGGTTTCCTCACTAGCCTCTTTCCTGAAAGTGTAATTTGAGAAAAGCAGTGAAATCATTGAATAGTTAACTTCTAGCTTCAAAATCTATTGATTGCTACATTATCGTTTGAATGCTTTCAAATGCTCTCATTTTTATAGAACCGCCAGTATTATGGGGACTGTCTGTGCGATTATCAGCGTTAAAAGAAAATCACTGAAAATCAGCAGAAGAAACCTGACACTGTCCAACTTTGATGTATTTTATCTGTAGCCTACAGAGTCTGAGAGTTTCTAAAGACAGTATTATGATTATCTAGTGCAGGATGTTCAATTTCAGCATTATGGAATTTATTTAACATTCATCTTTTGTAGCCCTGCCTTTTAGTTCAAATCTTGCCCTTTCATTTTTGATGGACTGCACTCTATTCACTTCACCTTCTGGCACACCAGCATGCCACAGGCAGCTCAGTGTAAATACTAATCTCCTTTTTATTTTTAGCAAGCCATTAGTCTCTTGCTGGGAATGTGGGAGTAATTGCCAGTCCTAAAGCAGGTGTAGGGTGGGTTCCCTTCAGTCCTGCCAATTCATTGCTTGTGGCTTTTACATTTATAAGAGGTCGACAAAAAGTCATTTTCTCAGGCAAAGATTTATTAACACTTGCCAAACTGGTTTATATTTCACAACATGCTTAATGCGGCGTCTGGTGACCACACCAGTACTATGAAAATGAATGAACTGCTGGGTGCCTGGAATGTTTAAGACGCACAAAATACTTATTTGCAGCAGAAGTCATTGGAATTTCCTGGTTGAGTATCATACAAAATGGTACTCCTTTTCCTTACCCTCCCCCTCGGTCACGAGCAATCAGAAGTCCACCGATTGCTTCAGAAACGGGTGGATGCGCCACAAGGCGCTCCAACGCGCGCGCACACTGACTGGGGCCGTAGCCTCAGGCCGTGATTATACCTAAAATCGCCCCGCGCCTGAAAAACAATGCGCATAAATCCAATGTATCCAAACATACTATCGCAACGGCTGCGCAGCGCTGAAATGCAGGGCGGCAGACTGGAGAGGAGACAGAGAGGAATTTGTTCTCGGCGTGCGGCAACCGCGTCACATGAGCGGTTCAGCCAATGAGGGCGAACCGCTCACGGCCACGCCTCTGTCTCCTCCTGCCGCCTCCTGTCTGCAGTTCACCTTGCCGCTTTGCCGGATCACAGCGGTGATGTCACCGCATCGCGCTGCCGCCCGGCTGCTCCTGTATAATCATAGCCTTATTGTGCTTGTGCTCAGCATTGTATTCACTTTGAGTATTGGAATGCAAGAGATCTAATTAGGCAAGAAAACGGATAAGGATCTATGCATTAAAGCTGCTTTAAATCATGTTGCCTGTTACACTGAACCTTAGATGTGAAACCCTGCTGAATTTGGCAAGCTTTTGAAAGGGGTAGAAAATCCTTTGAACAAAACCTCATCTTGAATTATACAGATGTGGAAGACCTTATTGGTCCTGGTAGTGCGACGCATCGCGCCAACACTGGCGCAATATTTGATGGTAACGTTAATGCAGCTCCATTGAAACAAAAATGATCGCATGGTTCGTTTTCTTAACGGGAGCAATACAGTCTGCTCCATCTAGAATTGTAGTTTATAAGTTGAGTTTTCACCGTTGGGAAATAGGAAACCCTGAAGCTCATCTGCTCAGTTGTCACAGGTTGTTTAAGACCATTCCAGATCAATATCCCATGAACATGATCCAATTGATTTGCTGTTATTTAAATGGAAAGTTGCCTATATCTATTTTGATTATTATGGGATGTGTATCTTGTTTTTAAGTAGGCTATTTAATATACAGTAGGCGCACTGGTGACGTAACGATGCACATGTGACTTGTGTTAAAGTGAAAGCATTAATCTATGTGAACATTTTACCATTTAAAAAAAAAAAGTTAAATTAAACAAGTTATATTTAATAGCTTTTCAAACGTAGGTCTAATTACTTAAAGCTAAACAGCGCAGTGACAAATATGGCACAAAGGCACACAGCATTAATGGTTATTATATCTAACTGTACAGTAGGTGTATGCGGAGAGATGGCTAAATAGATATAGAAATATGTAAACAAGGACATCCTATATGTTCATTTCTGAAATGTCCCTTTCTTTGTTCTTTTTGTCCTCTGCCAAAGATTGGATGTGCATTTCAGTAGCCTCTGTGAGCTTAATAGGTTTGAAATGTCTCTCTCTGCTTAGCCAGCAGTATTGTGATATCACCCATAGGACCTATGCTTTATTAGCTGTTGTGTTTGTGTGCTCAGCAAGGATATCAGTAGTTGTTTTTCTCTATTTTTGTCATTGAAAATAAATCAGTGGTGAGCACCATGAGCTACTTAAAGCACCAGAGTATACCCATCAGTTACAAAATTGCCTTCAGAAGAGTTACAAGCAAATGCTGTTTTGAATAGAAAACTAGGGGACACAAACACAATCATGTTAACACTCCCAATGTGTAGAATGTTACGAACTGCACGTTTAGTGCACTCCATTAGTAAACTGCATGTTTAGTGAACTATTCAGTGAGAACCAGAAGGTCAGGTGGAGTCTGGACTTTGGATTCATAGTTCAGAATGACTGTAATATGACCTTGGAAATGACCTCTGTAATGACCTTTTCAAGGTGGTACAGATACTGTACACCAATTCATTATAAGGTAGTACTGTACATAAGCACAGTTGGAATGGTGTGTGTGTATATATATATATATATATATATATATATATATCTATATATATATATCTATATATATATATATCTATATATATATCTATATATATATATCTCTATATATATATATCTCTATATATATCTATATATATCTATATCCAGTGGTTGACAAATCACCAAAAAATCTACTCGCCACACAAAAAAAATCTACTCGCCACCTAGTACCAAACGTGTGCTGCTTGGGCCAATATTTACTCGGCCGGGGGTTAAATCCACTCGCCCGGGGCGAGCAAATGTATAGGTTTGTCGAACACTGTCTATATCTATATATATCTATATAATCGAAAATCTTGTTTGAGAGTGTCTGGATACCATTTGATTGGTCCGGCGGTACGCCCGCCCTCCCACGGCTCTCATTGGCCGGTGTCTGCCCCCCCCCTCTGTGTCCCACCCCCCCACGGCTCTCATTGGCCCCCCAGAGCACGCTCTCTCCTGCTCTCTCCTCCCACAGGCCACTCCCTTCCCCGGCTCTCACATCCCCACGGCCTCACACCCTCCCCACACCTCTCACCCTCCCCACACCTCTCACCCTCCCCACGGCTCTCACATCCCCCCGACTCTCACACTCCCCACGGCTCCCACCCTCCCCACGGCTCCCACCCTCCCCACGGCTCCCACCCTCCCCACGGCTCCCACCCTCCCCACGGCTCCCACCCTCCCCACGGCTCCCACCCTCCCCACAGCTCTCACCCTCCCCACGGTTTTCAACTCCCATAGGCCACTCCCTCCCCCCGGCTCTCAACCTTTCCCGGCGCTCTCCTCCCTCACCCGGCGCTCTCCTCCCTCACCCGGCGCTCTCCTCCCTCACCCGGCGCTCTCCTCCCTCACCCGGCCCCGGCGCTCTCCTCCCTCACCCGGCGCTCTCCTCCCTCACCCGGCGCTCTCCTCCCTCACACACTGCTCTCCTCCCTCACACACTGCTCTCCTCCCTCACACACCGCTCTCCTATCTCACACACCGCTCTCCTATCTCACACACCGCTCTCCTCTCTCACACACCGCACTCCTCCCTCACACACCGCTCTCCTCCCTCACACACCGCTCTCCTCCCTCACACACCGCTCGGTTCCCCGGCGCTCTCCTCCCTCAAACACCGCTCCCTTCCCCGGCGCTCTCCTCCCTCACACGGCGCTCTCCTCCCTCACACAGCGCTCTCCTCCCTCACACAGCGCTCTCCTCCCTCACACGGCGTTCTCCTCCCTCACACACCGCTCTCCTCCCTCACACACCGCTCTCCACCCTCATCCACCGCTCTCCTCCCTCACACACCGCTTTCCTCCCTCACACACCGCTCCCTTCCCCGGCGCTCTCCTCCCTCACCCGGCGCTCTCCTCCCTCACACACCGCTCCCTCACCCGGCGCCCTCCTCCCTCACCCGTCGCTCCTCCCTCACCTGGCGCTCTCCTCCCTCACCCGGCGCTCTCCTCCCTCACACACCGCTCTCCTCCCTCACACACCGCTCTCCTCCCTCACACACCGCTCCCTTCCCCGGCGCTCTCCTCCCTCACCCGGCGCTCTCCTCCCTCACACACCGCTCCCTCACCCGGCGCCCTCCTCCCTCACCCGGCGCCCTCCTCCCTCACCCGGCGCTCTCCTCCCTCACCTGGCGCTCTCCTCCCTCACCCGGCGCTCTCCTCCCTCACCCGGCGCTCTCCTCCCTCACCTGGCGCTCTCCTCCCTCACACACCGCTCTCCTCCCTCACACACCGCTCTCCTCCCTCACACACCGCTCTCCTCCCTCACACACCGCTCTCCTCCCTCACACGCCGCTCTCCTCCCTCACACGCCGCTCTCCTCCCTCACACGCCGCTCTCCTCCCTCACACACCGCTCTCCTCCCTCACACACCGCCCTCCTCCCTCACACACCGCTCTCCTCCCTCATACACCGCTCTCTTCCCCGGCGCTCTCCTCCCTCACACACCGCTCCCTTCCCCGGCGCTCTCCTCCCTCACACGGCGCTCTCCTCCCTCACACACACCGCTCTCCTCCCTCACACACCGCTCTCTTCCCCGGCGCTCTCCTCCCTCACACACCGCTGCCTTCCCCGGCGCTCTCCTCCCTCACACGGCGCTCTCCTCCCTCACACGGCGCTCTCCTCCCTCACACGGCGCTCTCCTCCCTCACACACCGCTCCCTCACCCGGCGCTCTCCTCCCTCACCCGGCGCTCTCCTCCCTCACACACCGCTCCCTCACCCGGCGCCCTCCTCCTTCACCCGGCGCTCTCCTCCCTCACCCAGCGCTCTCCTCCCTCACCCGGCGCTCTCCTCCCTCACCCGGCGCTCTCCTCCATCACCCGGCGCTCTCCTCCCTCACCCGGCGCTCTCCTCCCTCACACACCGCTCTCCTCCCTCACACACCGCTTTCCTCCCTCACACACCGCTCTCCTCCCTCACACACCGCTCTCCTCCCTCACACACCGCTCTCCTCCCTCAAACACCGCTCTCCTCCCTCACACACCGCTCTCCTCCCTCACCCGGCGCTCTCCTCCCTCACCCGGCGCTCTCCTCCCTCACACACCGCTTTCCTCCCTCACACGGCGCTCTCCTCCCTCACACGGCGCTCTCCTCCCTCACACGGCGCTCTCCTCCCTCACACACCGCTCTCCTCCCTCACACACCGCTCTCCTCCCTCACACACCGCTCTCCTCCCTCACACACCGCGCCCTTCCCCGGCGCTCTCCCTCCTCACCCGGCGCTCTCCCTCCTCACCCGGCGCTCTCCCTCCTCACCCGGCGCTCTCCCTCCTCACCCGGCGCTCTCCTCCCTCACCCGGCGCTCTCCTCCCTCACCCGGCGCTCTCCTCCCTCACCCGGCGCTCTCCTCCCTCACCCGGCGCTCTCCTCCCTCACCCGGCGCTCTCCTCCCTCACCCGGCGCTGCTCTCCCTCACCCGGCACTCTCCTCCCTCACCCGGCGCTCTCCTCCCTCACCCGGCGCTCTCCTCCCTTACCCGGCGCTCTCCTCCCTCAAACACCGCTCTCCTCCCTCACACACCGCTCTCTTCCCTCACACACCGCTCTCCTCCCTCACACACCGCTCTCCTCCCTCACACACCGCTCTCCTCCCTCACACACCGCTCTCCTCCCTCACACACCGCTCTCCTCCCTCACACACCGCTCTCCTCCCTCACACACCGCTCTCCTCCCTCACACACCGCTCTCCTCCCTCACACACCGCTCTCCTCCCTCACACACCGCTCTCCTCCCTCACACACCGCTCTCCTCCCTCACCCACCGCTCTCCTCCCTCACCCACCGCTCTCCTCCCTCACCCACCGCTCTCCTCCCTCACCCACCGCTCTCCTCCCTCACACACCGCTCTCCTCCCTCACACACCGCTCTCCTCCCTCACACAGCGCTCTCCTCCCACACACACCGCTCTCCTCCCTCACACACCGCTCTCCTCCCTCACACACCGCTCTCCTCCTTCACACACCGCTCTCCTCCTTCACACACCGCTCTCCTCCCTCACACACCGCTCCCTTCCCCGACGCTCTCCCTCCTCACCCGGTGCTCTCCCTCCTCACACACCGCTCTCCCTCCTCACACACCGCTCTCCCTCCTCACACACCGCTCTCCCTCCTCACACACCGCTCTCCCTCCTCACACACCGCTCTCCCTCCTCACACACCGCTCTCCCTCCTCACACACCGCTCTCCCTCCTCACACACCGCTCTCCCTCCTCACACACCGCTCTCCCTCCTCACACACCGCTCTCCCTCCTCACACACCGCTCTCCCTCCTCACACACCGCTCTCCCTCCTCACACACCGCTCTCCCTCCTCACACACCGCTCTCCCTCCTCACACACCGCTCTCCCTCCTCACACACCGCTCTCCCTCCTCACACACCGCTCTCCCTCCTCACACACCGCTCTCCCTCCTCACACACCGCTCTCCCTCCTCACACACCGCTCTCCCTCCTCACACACCGCTCTCCCTCCTCACACACCGCTCTCCCTCCTCACACACCGCTCTCCCTCCTCACACACCGCTCTCCCTCCTCACACGGCGCTCTCCCCCCTCACACGGCGCTCTCCTCCCTCACACGGCGCTCTCCTCCCTCACACGGCGCTCTCCTCCCTCACACGGCGCTCTCCTCCCTCACACGGCGCTCTCCTCCCTCACACGGCGCTCTCCTCCCTCACACGGAGCTCTCCTCCCTCACACGGAGCTCTCCTCCCTCACACGGCGCTCTCCTCCCTCACACGGCACTCTCCTCCCTCACACGGCGCTCTCCTCCCTCACACGGCGCTCTCCTCCCTCACACGGCGCTCTCCTCCCTCACACGGCGATCTCCTCCCTCACACGGCGATCTCCTCCCTCACACGGCGATCTCCTCCCTCACACGGCGATCTCCTCCCTCACACACCGCTCTCCCTCACCCGGCACTCTCCCTCCTCACCCGGCGCTCTCCTCCCTCACCCGGTGCTCCCCCACCCCACAGAGCACGCTCTCTGCGGCTCTCACCTCACACAGGCCGCTCCCCCAGCTCCCCATTTCCGCGAGCGCTCCTCCGGCTCTCCGCCTCTCCCGTGAAACGTACAGCACCTCCTCACCGGAGCGTCTCAGCCTCGCCCCTGCCCTCCCCCTGCCCTTTGCCCCCTGCCCTTTGCCCCCTGCCCTCTGCCCTCCCTCCCCCTGCCCTTTCCCCCTGCCCTCCCTCCCCCTGCCCTTTGCCCCCTGACCTCCCTCCCTCCCCCTGCCCTTTGCCCCCTGACCTCCCTCCCCCTGCCCTTTGCCCCCTGACCTCCCTCCCCCCGCCCTTTGCCCCCTGACCTCCCTCCCCACGCCCTTTGCCCCCTGACCTCCCTCCCCCCGCCCTTTGCCCCCTGACCTCCCTCCCCCCGCCCTTCCACGCCCCTTCCCCACCCCCGCCCTTCCACTCCCCCCGCCCTTCCACTCCCACCCACCTTTCCTTTGCCCCGCCTTCCCTTTGCCCCCCTGCCTTTTGCCCCCCCTGCCCTTTGCCCCCCTGCCCTTTGCCTCCCTTCCCTTTGCCCCCCTTCCCTTTGCCCTCCCTGCCCTTTGCCCTCCCTGCTCTTTGCCTGCCCTCCCTGCCCTTTGCCTGCCCGCCCCTTGCTCCCCCCGCCCCTTGCTCCCCCCGCCCCTTGCTCCCCCCGCCCCTTGCTCCCCCCGCCCCTTGCTCCCCCCGCCCCTTGCTCCCCCCGCCCCTTGCTCCCCCCGCCCCTTGCTCCCCCCCACCCCTTGCCCCCCCACCCTTCTACGCCCCTTGGCCCCCCGCCCTTCTACGCCGCTTTGCCCCCCCCGCCCTTCCACGCCCCTTCCCCACCCCCTGCCTTTCCACTCCCCCCCCTGCCTTTCCACTCCCCCCCCCTGCCCTTCCACTCCCCCCCCCTGCCCTTCCACTCCCCCCCTGCCCTTGCACTCCCCCCCCTGCCCTTCCACTCCCCCCCTGCCCTTCCACTCCCCCCCGCTCTTCCACACCCCCCCGCTCTTCCACCCCCCCCTTCCACCCGCCCGCCCTTCCACTCCCCCCCGCCCTTCCACTCCCCCCCGCACTTCCACTCCCCCACGCCCTGCCACTCCCCCCCCGCCCTTCCACTCCCCCCCCGCCCTTCCACTCCCCCCCGCCCTTCCACTCCCCCCCCGCCCTTCCACTCCCCCCCCGCCCTTCCACTCCCCCCTGCCCTTCCACTCCCCCCTGCCCTTCCACTCCCCCCTGCCCTTCCACTCCCCCCCGCCCTTCCACTCCCCCCCGCCCTTCCACTCCCCCCCGCCCTTCCACTCCCCCCCGCCCTTCCACTCCCCCCCGCCCTTCCACCCCTCCCCGCCCTTCCACTTCCCCCCGCCCTTCCACTTCCCCCCGCCCTTCCACTCCCCCCCCGCCCTTCCACTCCCCCCGCCCTTCCACTCCCCCCCGCCCTTCCACTCCCCCCTCGCCCTTCCACTCCCCCCTCGCCCTTCCACTCCCCCCTCGCCCTTCCACTCCCCCCTCGCCCTTCCACTCGCCCCTCGCCCTTCCACTCGCCCCTCGCCCTTCCACTCCCCTGCCCGCCCTTCCACTCCCCCCCCCCCCGCCCGCCCTTCCACTCCCCCCCCGCCCTTCCACTCCCCCCCGACCTTCCGCTCCCCCCCCGCCCTTCCACTCCCCCCCACCCTTCCACTCCCCCCGCCCTTCCACTCCCCCCCGCCCTTCCACTCCCCCCCGCCCTTCCACTCCCCCCCGCCCTTCCACTCCCCCCCCGCTCTTCCACTACCCCCCCACCTTTCCACTCCCCCCGGCCCTTCCACTCCCCCCCACCCTTCCACTCCCCCCCCGCCCTTCCACTCCCCCCCGCCCTTCCACTCCCCCCGCCCTTCCACTCTCCCCCCCCGCCCTTCCACTCTCCCCCCCCCCGCCCTTCCACTCTTCCCCCCCGCCGTTCCACTCCCCCCCTCGCCCTTCCACTCCATGCCCCCTGCCCTTCCACGCCCGGGCAACGCCGGGTATAATATATATATATATATATATAAATAATTGTATGTGTATATGTATAGTCTAATCATCAGCCCTTGCCAGTCCACTGCTGGATGAAAGCTTTCCCAGTGATTTTCAGTGACTAAGTTACAAGCCTTTCTCCACGTTGCTTTGAAACATTTGTGTGTGCAATGAAAACTGTGTATCCAAGGAATATACACAATAATAGCCCCACAGCAATGCACATTCTGACGTGCAATGCTGAGTTCAAGCCTGTACAACTTGCATCTTTAAGGCAAAAAGTAAAAAGCTTCCTGCTACTTGTCACCCCAAGGTTAAACTTGGCAATGCTCTTCAAGTATTTGTCACCAGCTTCAAGTTTAATGATAAATTGTCCATTAATACACGGAAGTGTCTCATAAAATACAGGCTTCCCAACTTGAATTCTAATTGCATTCTGTGATTTAATTTCCCTGGTCACTCTTTTTCTTAGACTATTCCGTTGTAATCATAAGACCAAAGCTGCTGATCCTGTAGGCCTCAATGAATGGTTCAGATGACACAAGTTAAAAAACATAGAAGAAATGAAGAAAACTATGTGCAAATCAAGTGCATTTTCTAAACAGATGCTAGTATTTGAACCAGCAACCCATTGTAAACTATAGTAATCCGTAATCTTTAGGGAAGAATTCAAGTAGCCTTTTGGACAGGGGTGGCCAACTCCAGTCCTCAAAGGCTACCAACAGGTTAGAATTTCAGGATATCACTGCTTCAGCACAGGTGGCCACTGATTGGACCACCTGTGCTAAAGCTGGAATATCCTGAAAACCTGACCCATTGAGATGGGGGGGGGGGGGGGGGGGGGGGGGGGGAAGGGGAGATCTTGAGGACTCGAGATGAGAACCCGTGCTTTAGAGTCCATCTGTAATTATTTTAGTTATATACTTTATCGATCTAACTATTTTTTTAATGCATCCACGTAATTTTCCTTTTGTGTATTTGATCTCAATGTGTTTTATACAAGTGGTTAATTTTGTGTAACTCATGTAAATACATACAGCATATGCCAATTTTCTCTTTTTATGCTTAAAATTCAGGGTTGTGGGGGAGGGAGGACATATGCTAAAGATAAGCTGTGCAGAAGACGTCACAATCTTTTTATGGCTTATTCTGATTTTTAGACCATACACCTCCTCCAATGATGAGGAGATAACTAGTGATTCAGATGATTAGATGCCAGAGAACAAAATACTTCAATAAACTAGATGATCATGTAATGGCATGGAATGTAAGTTCAACCAAATCCTTAGCCTATGAAACAGAATGTGTTTCCATGGGCATGATCTTTATCCCATGTGTAACAACACTTCAAAGTAAAGGGTTACTAACATTGCTGTTGTATGCTGGGCCCCACCATGGGTTGCTATAAGGATCCAGACATCACGCAAGGGTATTTAAGGAGGAAAGACTCTTCTTGAAGGTTAGTTTCCAGGAGGATAAGAGGAGAGGAGCATCGGGGAGAGTAGAGCAGTAATGTTTCTAAAGCAATAGTACAGACCAGGCCCCCCCTGTTTATTATGTTGTAGATCGGGACAATACTCATTAAGTTAGGACCCTTAAAGGAATGGAATCGTGAATAAGTAATAAAAAGGAATACGTCACAGAGGGCCCCAGGAACGAGGGCTCCCGGGTGTCAGCGGATCAGGTCTAACCGCGGATTGGTGCTATTATTCCTCATGAGTCTGTATGGAAGTGGCAGTTCCCAAACAGGCAAAATGTATTGGGTCAAATAAGAAAGACCCACCAAGATTCCCGTAGGGGCCCAGAGTAATCGGATTAATTCCAATGATGGTTTAGAAGAAGCAAAGAGGGGCCAGGTCTCAGACTTATTCAGAGCAACTAAGTTTAAGTACCTTCATTTGAGTGTTGAGTGGGCGCTGATGGAAGAAATATATTCATATGTCTGTTATAAAATCCAGTACAGCGTTTTTGCCATGTGTATGAGCGATCCCTGTCCGTGGGAACACAAATAAATGACTGTTGTACTACAAAAGTTCCTGCCGCCAATTATTTTACAACCTTGCTACCTCATCGCCCAGCCGCCTGAATCCAGCCCCTGAGTCACGTTAACAGATGCGGAGTAGCCATACATAATACACACCGATTTAATCTCCATAGAAGCCGGACAGGGAGGGTTACACATGCTAGACATTGAGAGATCGAGAGATCTTGAGTCTGCGTACCTTGTAAAATACACAAGCGAACAAGTGTTTGTATTGTTGAGCTAAGCAAATGTATGCGGTGGAAGGATTAGAATACAGTAGTAAGGTGCTGCAGCCATGGGTTTGCACCAAGGAGAATGTATAGTATGTAGAAAAAAATGTCACCTGCTATGTGATACAAATATTAATTCTCTGATTCGTTAAAAAAAAAAATACACTCCTACTTTTTGAGTTTATCTATCATTGCTGTTTTAGGATTATATTGCAGGGTAATGTATGCTTAACACCAATGTCCATACAAGTCTGATCTCCTCTTCAAAAGAAGTTGAAGTTCAATTGGTAAATTCATTAGATTCTTTCTGTTAATTTCAATGGCTGACAAGGGGAGACATTAATTAGAATTTGTTTTCATGCACTCATTAAATTTCATGGCTTTGAAAAATATACATTTCTGCTATGTTTTTATTGACTGTGGGTGGCATTTGAACATTTGTATACACTGGTCATATGGTGTTTATCCAACATTACTTTGTGGGTGAAAGAAAACAGAAACATATGGGCAACACTAGCCGTATTTGCCATGTCCATAGTCTGCAGTCAGGGAGGCTCACATATCTGAGTTTATATTATTGCAATCAGCGAGGATTGGAGAACACTGAACATGATCATAGCATCATGTCGCCGCCTTTTTAGGAGGGAAATGGCTTCTTTTATTTTTTTGGTTAAAGGATCTTAATGGGCTAGTTTTTTACATCTCAAATTCCCAAATGGATAGACTTCAGAGAATGTTATATTTTGAGTTGCCCTCTGTTATTGCTTCTGCTTCTTGGTTTAAAAAACCCCCACCTTGCTTTGACATATTGTCCTGAAGTTACTTTATGCTTGCTCTGTGATCTGAAGTTAACGTAAACACACCGAAATTGTAATTGATCTGAATCTCACAGCCAGTGGAACAAAGCGGTGGGTCCCTTTCAATGATTGTGCAGAGATGGTGTAGAATCCAGGAAAGCACAATGACGTTTGGGCGACACTTCAGAAAACATATCTGGTATTCCACGTGCTATACAGAGTCATAATCCGTGGACCGGGGGTGCGCAAGAGATTTTCCAGAGGGGGGGAACAGTTACAGAGGTCCCGTGCTCTACCCCAAGGCATTTAAATTAAATGCCGGGGGAGGAGGGACGACGACACCACACGAGGTCTCTGTAACTTCTCCTACCATGTCTACGGTGATGTCGCCACGGTAACCCGGCGTCACGTGAAGCCGGGGGAGGGAGGAGGGAAACTTTGCACACCTCTGCCGTAGACCATGTGAATAAAGGTGTGTTTCCTGTACCTAAATGCCTTCAAAGATGTGGGGCTGGGAGATGCATGCATTGTTATGTCTTTGGAATCTATGCTTTTGGGAATTCATTTAAAAGGAGGGGCACATTGCGAGAGTGAAAGCAGTTATGTACTCTCGCTAGTCTACGGTCTTTAACACCTGGTTTATATATTGAAAACTATATATATCCAAATAACCGGACATTGAAAAAGTTATGGTGTGTAAAAATGTGACTAAACCCTCCTCCATGCAGTAGATGAGAATCCCACTTGTGGGCACATTTGCATGTCTCAGACACAGGGTGCAACCCTTTATTTTCCTTTTATAGCTTGGCAAACAGCACTGCAGCCAGGGATTCTGGGTAATAATATGCACATGAGTACAGTGTGTCACTCTTTACTTCTTATCCATTTTAACATGGACCCCTGTAAGCTTCTGCCTGCCGTATTACACAGCTTTTCAGCACAGCCGGGGTTAAAGAAGTGCATAGACATGCAAATGCACCACACGTGGTGGTATTATATATCCAAATGCAAAGTAACGTACATGATCATGTACACCAGGTCTGACAGGGTTAATGACATAACTCGTGATTAAAGCGTTGCACATTTGCAAAGTGATTTTGTTGGAAGACGCTTGGGAAATGAGGAATATCTCTCAGTATTTTGGATGGGTTAGAGGTCATTAGAGTGCCCCATTAATGTGATTCGGTCATAATACTCTATAGAGAAGAGATTTTATGCAACGGTGAGGGAATAAGCGTATACATATTGGCAATTGCTTACAACTACATGATTATGTTAAGAGTGTAGGTTGGATATACGAAGGCTCTTATTCTGTAAGGTGTAATGCGCGCAGATGACGTGCGGTCGCATGATCACATGCGATACTGCGCCTGTCACACCTTACAGAAAAAGGGCCTAAAAATGCAACATTAATGTAAATCGCTAACTATATTTATTTGATCTTTTTCTCCACTCTATATTGATTGTAAGTGGATAATAAATTAAGAACATGTTTGAAAAAATTACTTTGTTATAAACTAATTCTGTTGTATATTTGTACAATTATTCAATTTTCCACCGCTTGAACACAAGTATACAAATGTCGGGGAGTTTATAGTCACAAACAATTAATTTGGCCCAAATATAACAGCCAACTGAGAGCGAATATGGTTTGGGCTTGTATTGACTTAATTAGTACGATAAACATTTTAGAACATGTCAGCCAGTGATGGCACGTTTATAACCATGTAAGCTACCCTATCATCAATGGTAGTGGTCAAATAACTTGCTCCTTTTAATAGATCTTATTAACTGTAGCAGTTACTTTATGTGTAGCTGCCCTGATAGGAACTTGGATTTGTGGTCAAAGGCTTAAGAACTGTTTCATTTGACTGGGTTGCATAATTGATGGAAATTAACTTTCTTGCTGTACCAATATCTTTTAATCATGTGGAATTTGTATCTCTGCCAACAGACCTCTAGATTTAGATAAGCTAATGTTCCAAAATCCACCACTTTGTAGTAAATCTGTTTAATGGATAATCTAAGCAGAAAAGCAAACCATACTCCCTTAAATCTTTTTGTTTAAAGGTGTAGTCTCACTTCACTAGATATCTGCAGTTTTCTATTTTAAAGCAGCAGTCCAAGCTGCCATTTATTTTTGTTTCTCCCCCCCCCACCCCTTTTAATATGTGCATTAATACAATCCACACATTAAGTAATTAGCTAAGTTGCCGATCGTTCAGCGAAGATTCGGCTCGGGGGTTCACTAAATGAATCTGTGACTTTGTAAATGGTTGCTATAGAAACAAAAAAGGTTTGTTACATTATAATACATCAAAAATGTCATTCAGAGTTGTTGTTGTTTTTTATTAAACACTACAAGTCTTTTCTCATAGTACAGAACTGATTATTAAAAAAAAAAAAAACATGTAGGTTATTGCTTGGTCTGCAGCTTTAAGAAAGTAACAAAGCGGGGAGAGGGAGTAAGCAGTACAGTAGGTGGTATATCTTTTATTGGACCAACAAATAGTTACAAGCTTTTGAACCTCTCGGGAGTCCTTCATCGGGTATGGCAGAAATACAGAAACAAAAATATGACATATATTGTAACAGCGATATCTGGTTGCAATAGAAGTTGAGAGGAAGTGGGACATAAGATCAGCGAGAAACTGGTAGCCCAGTGTGAAAAGTACTGTAACTAACAGAGAGACATAAAGGCTTTTCTCTATAGAAATGCCTACTTGAAGGAAGTCATGATTGAAAGTAATATTCCCGCAACTTTTGTATTTAATATATTTTTTCAATAACGTTATTTTGCCTTTGGTGCTATGGCTACATGTCACATTATCCAGTAGTTTTCTTTTCCGGTAGAGATGTCGAGGTACTCATAATGGCAACCATTTAAACTTGTTGGAAAGCTGCTGTATAAGTGTACCCTGATCACCGAATATTTAAAATTGGTTACATTAGATGATTACTTTAGCAACAAAAGCTATATGTAGAGCTCCTTGCAGATAGATTTCATTGGTAATGTTCTTGTAGTCCCGATACTGCACTCTTTGCTGGCTTCCTGGAATCGGTCTTTCATCAGTTGTGGACAAAGTAGAATGTTGATTAAAATAGAAAAAATGTTTTAGTCATTTGCAGTTGGATTATTCAAACTATTGGCTATATACCTGTATTTTAATTTTAATAAATTTGCAATAAGCTTTACTTTATGTATCTAGTACTTTAAACAGGGTTGGACCAGAATTGTAAAAACGTAGGAGTCCGCTAGATTTGTTAAGCTGCAGGGAGGGGACCTAGCTGTTATGGCAACCTGCTTCCCTCCCCCTGTCCTCCTTAATTGGTGGCTCTGTATGCCAGTGTGAATCTGTGACTCACTTTGACACACACACAGGCGCATGGCACACTACCTCCCAGCGCACGGCACACTACCGCTCAGCGCACGGCACACTGCCGCCCAGCGCATGGCGCACTGCCACTCAGCGCATGGCGCACTGCCGCTCATTAAGAACAGGGTTGGGCAGAGCCATGGAGCTCTCTTATCTCTTTCTCCCCCAGCACTCTCGCCTCTGTCTCCTGTTTTCCGATCTTCCTCCCCCACATGCCTCATTAAGTGACTTGACCTGTCGGTCACCGCCGCAGCCAGTCACAGTGCACCCGATACTGCTTCGATGTTCCGCTAGTGAAGCAGGATTAGATGCGCTATTGCTGGCCGTGGCGGTAAATGACACAGGCGCCAGGTGGTACATTTTAAACACCAAGTCTTTTATATACACACACACCCCTTGTTAATTTTTTTTTTTAAATAAATGGTAATTCATTGAAATAAGCATTGTACACTAAAAAATTAACAATTATATTCACGTAATGGACAATATATCTGAAATTTCTCTCCACAAATTATCATTGATATTTCTGTCATGGTATGAATTAAAGGTTCACGTTTGTAAATCTCAGAAATGACATTTTCCATAGTTGAGTTGTTTGCTGTGACAATACGGACAACTCAACTGCAAAAAGTCATCTGAACAGTCCAGGCAGAATAGCTTACTACATTTTCATTGGCTGTTAGCCGCTCACATGACCAGGCTGTCTCGCTGCAATAGCAAACAAGTTTGTCTCCTCTGCTTTTGGTATCCTTGTATCTCACGTGCAAGCGTGCGCTCACTATGGCCATGCGCTTTGGAATACACACGTTTGTTTGTGGCGAGAGCTATGTACGTGTCCTTAGTCAATATGGTCTTTTTATTGTCAGTCATTCTCTTCTGTATTTTTTCTTTCCCTCCCTTGTTTCCTGGTCCCCTTCAAAGACCCCTACACTCCAGTTTCTTATTTGATCACAGAGTGCCAAAAGATCAATAAAGAAAGTTGCTTCTGGGGAAAAGGTATGAGCCACAGAAGTGAACATGCTATGGAATTGCCCACAATAATTCACAATACTGAATATCACTATTTTTCTTTTTTAACATTACAGTTTTTATTTTATACAAACTATAGACCGCGGGGAATGACCGATTTAGAAAAAATACGATGGTGAAGTTGAGCTCTTTTTAGAGTGAATGAACCTTGACAACTTTTAGTTTTGCAAGTTCTAAATGTGACATTATATTGTTCTTATTCTTATCACTGGTGGCTTTGAGATGTTTTCCCAGAGCTGAGGAGTGCAAGATTAAAATAGAACCTTGAAGTGAAAAGGGACAGAACAGGCCTGTTGTCTGTATACAATTCATCTCATATTGTCTCTGGTATTCTTAACTTTGATGCCGTTGACAATGGCTAATATAGAGTCGTTACTGGGAAACCATTATGTCTTCGTTTGAATGACTGCACAAATACAGCACTATTACATTGTTCTATACTGCCATGCGTTGCATTTCTGTTCAAACACCCTTTAAATACTGTATTAAGCTATCTTTTAAAGTATTGGTCAGTAAAACAGTCTCATGGATGTTATGCTGGTTGGGGTGTGTAGGATATGCTGGGCAGCTATTTTATTACAGTGCTAAGCACTTGTTACTTGAGAAGCGTTTAAGACGGTTCCTGGTAGAGCCAGAAGCCTTCATTTTCTTGCCAGTAATGTACTGTCAAAGCTTTTTTCCCCAAAGGCAGCATTGCAAAGGAAAATCTATTTATGTTGAGGTCGAGAACAACAAACACACTTACTGCAACTTATTGCAGAGATCTCCTTTTTTTTAAATATTTTATTCGTCCTTCAGATAAAAGCTGAAACTTTGCTTCCCTTATGTGATGGGTTGTCATGCCTGTGAAATTGGCGAAGTTAAAACTTACAGTAGCCAACTTTAAAGTGCCATTTTCTCTCACCTTTCTCTTACAAAGCCAGGCATTCACTTTGACGCAGGAAATGGTTTGTCGGTTCCTCCAGCAGCAATGGAGTCAAGGTTTAACATGGTTGGAAATTATTTTTGGGGAATTAAATGTATAGCCTGGGGGAATATGAGGTATACGAGCAATTTAGATTTCAATGTAATACATCAAGCATTAAATGAAAGTATTGTATGTGAGCTCAATTGTGACAGAACTTCTCCCTTGTAAACACCACCTTTTTTTGTACGTCAGAGCCTTAAATGGCGCTATGTATATTGTTCTCATGATGTGGGGGGACGGTAACGCAAAATAAGGAAAGAACAGAAGAAAATGAATGAAGAGAACCCGGGAAAATGTACTTATAAGAGGACCAACATGAGACCAAAATTGATTGAGTGTAATTGTGGTCTGTGTATCTTAAAAACTCTCTGCTCATAGAATTAAACTTTTTTTATATGCTAGTACTATTCACATCAGTGTTTTTGAACCTGTGTTCCTAGGAACCTGCCGGTTCCCGGCCATCCCTAAAGGGTTCCCTGCAATTCTCTGGCAATTTGAAAATTGTATCAAATACAGAAGAATTTACAATGCATCTGATCTCAGAGTTGCTATTAGAGAGGGTTGGGGTTCCTCAGAATTTCACTTGGGGTTCCTTAACCCAGGGGAGCGCAAACTTTTGAAGCTGCGCCCCTCTGCCTGGCCTCCCCCTGTTTCACGCCCCCTCTTCTACCTGCCAGCTGCGTCAAATGAAGCTCTGGGGTAGCGTGACGTCACCTTACCGGCGGCATCATTTGATGCCGCGTTGCCATGGAGACGCGGCTGAATCCCGGTAAGTGTTACTGTTGCAGAGGCCTCACGCGATCCCCGGCATTTAATTTAATTGCCTTGGGGAGGAGCGCAGGACCTCTGCAACCGCCTGTGCCCCCCCCCAGACAAATCTCCCGCGCCCCCCCCCCCCCCCAGTTTGCGCACTGCTGCCGTAACCAAAAAAAGGTTGGGAACCACTGATCCACATTATCAATGTAACTGAGGAGCTTTGCTACAGACCTCACTCTACCTTTGTTGATTTAGATAATTCTGCTGCTTTTAACCCAAGTATTTGGGCAAATTATTGTTCTGGCTGCTTTGAAATATATTTGTTCAGATTGGATACAGCTCTGCCAAAGTCATGCATTTACTGCTTGTTTGTAAAGCATAGGGGATGTACAAGTCTTTTCCCACATTTAATAAGCGGCTTCATAAGGATCTATTGGTGAAAGCTATAGTGCAGAGTTGGAGTTGTATTGGTCTAAAAGATTAACAGGTTGCACGGATGGATACTGTAAATTGTAGATTACGATCTTTTGGAGCAACATACATTTTTTTTTTGTTCAAATGATCTTTTGTGACCTTGCAAGTCTCTTGCATCCTTCAGCACCGCTTACATTGTTTGTATGCAACATTAATTTCACGTTTATATATTTTATTGTTTAAGTTGTAGAAAATGTATGACGTTGCTAATATAACACACAATATGCATTTATTAAGGAACTGTTTATTTGTATTTTCCAGGCTGAATGTCGCAGAAAATCATGGGATTGATGCTTTAATATCTTAGGAACCCAGGTTATTGCAAGGCCATTTTTGCACCGGGGAATCGGCCTTGGTGAAAAAGGAGAGAAAAAAATGCAATTCCCAATTTTACATTCCGTTTAAACTACATACAAACAATTATTAGTATTTTTTTCTTTTTTTTTTTCTTTAACTCGACAGATCTCATGAAACCAGTGTATTTTCTGGAGGGTTTTCTCCAGGAGAAAATTATCCTTTCACAAAACAAAGATGGACGTGTTTTATTCTGGAATGTTTTAGGGCCAAGTGTTTTTTCAGATCATGACCAGCTTGAAAAGGTCCCAGACTGAGAGGTCTGTTGCAAGTGGGGCTCAATCTGGTGGACTAGATGGATCATCAAAGTCTCGGTCAGATGATTTTTACATGAGGCGCTTCAGGTCGCAGAATGGCAGCCTAGGTTCTTCTGCCATGTCTCCTGTAGGGCCGCCACGCAGCGAAAGCTCCCATCACATAACCTCTACCCCAGGTGTTCCTAAAATGGGAGTAAGGGCAAGAATTGCTGACTGGCCGCCTAGAAAAGAAAATGTGAAAGAGATGGGCAGGCCCAGTCAGGATACCGAGACCACAAGTATTGACACTATGTCCGTAAAAAGTAGTCCCAGTAGTCAAGTTAGTACCTGCAGTCTGAATTCAAGTGATTCTGCTATGCTTAAGAGTATCCAAAACACACTTAAAAGCAAAACAAGGCAGGCCGAAAGTTTGGACTCCAGGTTTCTCTCCCCTGAAGGGTATTCCAGTGCCAGCTCTCCAAGAAAAGTGCTTCGCAGGATAAGGCAGCGGAGTAACAGCGATATTACAATTAGCGAGTTTGACATGGACAATTTTGAAGAGTGTTTGTCACCAACTTTTAAAACGGGAGCTTCACTTCACAGGGAATATGGCAGCACATCCTCCATTGATAAACAGGGGACTTCAGGGGAAAGTTTCTTTGACCTACTAAAGGGATACAAAAATGAGAAATATGGTCACCGAAGCCATGCCCCTTCTAAGTTGAGTGAACTTTTATTGAGCACTGGGAACAGGGGATCTGGGTTCTCACTGGATGTTATAGACGGCCAGAGAGATGGGCATAGGCCATTTAAGGACAGGGAGAAGCCGCTAAAAAGACGTTCCAAATCAGAGACTGGAGACTCGTCCATTTTTCGGAAGCTGCGTAACGCCAAAGGTGAAGTAGAACCAGGAAAGGCTTCCGACATGGAGGACAGCCGTTCAGACGATAGCATCAAACCATGGACCTGCCCAAAATGTTTTGCTCATTATGATGTGCAGAGTGTTTCTTTTGATTTGAATGAAGTTGTAATCAATAGAAATAATGTTATAAAAAGGAGAAACACAACCACAGGCGCTTCTGCTGCCGCTGCCGCTTCTCTGGTTGCCGGACCTTTGTCTCACTCCTCAAGTTTCAACTCTCCTACGGGCAGCACAGAGGATTTAAACTCCAAGGAGAACTTGAACATGGACCAAGGGGATGACAAAAGCAATGATTTAGTAATGAGCTGCCCTTACTTTCGGAATGAAATGGGTGGAGAAGGAGAAAAGAAAGTCAGTCTGTCAAAGTCAAATTCTGGTTCCTTCTCTGGATGTGAAAATTCTTCCTTTGAATCTACAATGAGTTGCGCAAATGCCGGCCTGGCAGTCCTTGAAGTCCCTAAGGAAAACCTTGTTCTGCACATTGACAGAGCGAAAAGATACATCGTTGAACATGTAGACCTTGGTGCCTACTACTTCCGGAAATATTTTCATCAAAAAGGTACGTTGTGCACATCCTCTATGTAGTTATTTTATGCTCGAAGCTGCCGCTGTTCCAATTTTAGTTTAATTCTTTAAAATGCCATCAATTATTTTCCTGCTCACACATTTCTTTGTCGAATTAATCAATACATTTGGAGAAATATGGATTTAAAAACGTTGAAAAGATACTAAACACTGGAAGTGATGAATTTAGAGGAAAATCATTACAAATGGTGGAGGAGTAGATTTTGCATTGCCAAGTGCTTTATTTCCTTTGCAACTCTAACATATGTCAGCAAAAGGAAGTGGACATTTACTAAGACTTGCCACCTTGTTTCCAAGGTTGTTAGGTTTATTGCTAAAATAGTGCTAGATCGTGAGCAAGTATGAAATCAGCAGGGTAATTGTCAGATGCCCTAAAAGAACCTCTTGTTAGTTTAATTTGCCATTTGTATTTCTCTTGAACATGCTGTAATCTGTTGAGTTATTTATAAATACATTCACTCTTCATAATTAAGATGAACCCCGATTGATATTGAATTCACTCTTTAATTGTTGCAGACGTCAGCATTTTTGCACGAAAATGAATTTATTCCTGCAGTACCTGGCGACTTTCTGTCCTTAAGCTTGTTCCTCTTCAACTTTTTCTTTTTCTTTCTTGTCTGACAGAACCAATAAAGGAAAGAAGATTAAGTTTGGTGAAATTGGCAATCGGGGCTTTTAGTTAACCCCTTGACTATCAGATGATGCTGCCAAGCAATATGTTTCAGGAGCCCATTTATTGAATGGGATAAGGGAGTCTTTATGCCAACTCCAGTCCTCAAGAACTACCAACAGAGCAGGTTTTCAGTGTATCCCTGCTTCAGCACAGGTGGCTCGGTAGAAGACTGTGACACTGATTGAGCCACCTGTGCTGAATCAGGGATATCCTGAAAACCTGACCTGTTGGTAGCTCTTGGGACCTGGAGTTGGCCACCCCTGCTCTATAGCCATTGGTCTATGCCAAATGATGAGACAGGTGGAAGACGGGGAAACATGTACAGTATTGGAAAGGTTGATGGCATTCTTCTTTAAATGAGCATGAACCTTTAAAGAACCTAGAGTATTCTGCAAAGATTGGAGTATTTCCATTTACTTGTAGCTATTTTCTACCTGTTCCTCCCACATTCACCTTTCACAACAGCAACTTCCATATCCTAACACAAGCTGCACATTAGCTATCAAAAAAAGACTGACTGCTGCCCAACTAATGTGGCATATTGTAAAGTAGACTACAGGATGGCATTACAGGGCGACTCTCTCCATAGGTTCCTTCTAAAGTGGCAGCTTCATCGGACGTTATAAATGTATTCAATTTGCAATCGAATGAACAGCTCAAAATAGCTATTGTCCAACCCCACACTCTTCATAATAATTAACATCATAAATAAAAGCCCTTGATTGAGACCTAAAGTGAGGAAAAGCAGACTGCCACACATGAGTTTATAATAATATACATGCATCATATATTCAACATCATCTTTTACATTGAGAACCAAAAATGACATTGGAGCCCAAAATCATGATTCTTAACAGAAAAAAAACATAAAAGAAAAGGAGATGCACCTGCTTGGAGAGAGAGAGTTATTAACATGCGTTTACTTGTATAGGCTTTGGGGAACGGGGCAGTATCTGTTTAAATGGTTTTTATTTTTTATTTTTTTTGACAATGTAGTTTAATATTTTGAATTTTATAGAAGCTATTTTTTTTACAAGCTCTATAACTTCAGATAATTTTTTGGTTCAATTTTATTCAAAAGTCTGACTACATGAAAGACCAATAACATTCAATTTGTACCTAGTACTGTATAATCCTTTAAGCACTCACCTGTTTCATAATTTTTTTCTCTCGTTTATTTGACTCTTTAAAAAAAAAATGTGTGCCCTCGCGCGCGTACGGTTTGTATATTTAGATATACCGAATTCTAGCGGTCACACTGGGCACAGAAAAACAATGTCTAAAGAATGTACGTACGTATATATCTGTGCCCAGTGTGACTACTAGAATTCGGTATATCTGAATACATAAACAGTCAATCTTCAACTAATAACACTGTAACCTGTTATACATGTAACCCTCCTTCCCAAGTACCACTAACTGTTATCCCCAGTGATGAAAGAGCTGCAATTTTTAACTATTATTAGTTTGTACATTGAATGAACCAATGGGGATTCAGGCTGTCAACAGTGTATTATTTATCTGACTCTATGGGAGCCCGAAAGGCACAGCTGTTAATAAAGCACTTTGCTTGCAACAAAAGCAATCATAAACTTGGCTGAAGCAGAATGCTATCCTAATATTAGATTCACCCACCTAGAAATTAACCATTAAAAAATTAGGAAAAAGGGCCCCAAAAAATTAATTCAATGAGGCCACAACAGTAAAACACTTGATTGTAGATTTGTTGTAGGTTGTGATACATTTTCATGAACAATCACAACAGTTGTCCATGGTTGGAATAACGCACAGTGCTTTTGCACCCTTACAGGTATCCTCTATCAGTTTTAATTTGTGCATACCTGAGAATACTAATGTGCTCACACGAGGAAGAAACCTGCAATGTTTTTAATGTTCTACACACAATCTCATCTATAGTGTGAATAATAATGATGGTCCCATAAATATCAAAACCTACAACAAAAAAAGTTATTCTTCAAGACAACAATGCCGGCTAATACTTTGACATATATTATTGTTGGGTACAGTGGGACCGGGTATGTATGATGCAATAGAAAAGCATGTATATAAGTGTTTGTAGTGGGAAGCTATACATTTAATAATTAATGCCGTTAAGGTGACCTTTGAAGCATTAATAATAGTCTGTGACATTTGATATTAGATTGCACATTTTTTTAGGTTCATGTATAAGGATGGCATGAGTGGTCCAAAGCCCCTTTTATTCTAAGGCCAATGTTAAATATTTAAGAAGGAAAAATGATAACACCCCCCCCCCCCACCTCTATCAATGAATATGAGATACAGAATAGTAATGTAGAGTATCTTGATGCACGTTCTCCTTCATAGATAAATTAAAACATAAACATTTGCATTTAACAAATTAAAATGTAAATAACTAAATGGCTGCTTTTCAATTTCAACCAATCCTTCAGTCAGTGTAACTAGGCAGCTACAATGTCTTCTTATATTGCTACGGTAACATTATCTATTACAGTTTACAGCTCAAACTGCTGGGAATAGTGGCAACAAATTATTACAAATGGCAAAGTGTTACAAATATGTTGCCCTGCTGGGGAGGTGGCTAAAGCCTGTTATAGAAATGAAAGGCTGCTTATTATTGTGAATAAAAACCGGTAGTGAGTATTATCTAATACTATAGGACTTCATTTAAAAACACACACGTAGGATATTGTATGTATTTCTCCTTTAAATATTTATGAAGCTGGTTTTTCCAGAGCGGAACCTTGTTAATTTCCGCACCGGGGCCCCCCTGCTACCCGAGATACTTACCTAACTCTTCTGCGGCACGCGGGCCAATAGGAAGACGCAACGGAGGTCGTTTGCAGCTTCCTATTGGCTCCCTTTTCCAGCCGTAATGGTACTGGAGGCACCTTCAGATGTAAGTGACTCGGGAAGTAGGGAGTCACCGGAGCTGACATGCTCCAGCTCTGCAGACCACCGGCTTCCGACCTAAATATATATATATATATATATATTTATATATATATATCTATATATCGGGAACAAAGATATACAAGTAGTGTGTACTTCATCTCCGTGGGAACACCTGGTTTAGATAATGTTAAAATAAAAATGTCAAATAGAGTAGCATGGGTTGCAAGTTTACATTTTATATTAATATATTGTAATTAATATATTTCATTCTAACGTTTATACTGTATTCGCAATGATACAGCTACCTCTGGGGTTTACTCTATTAGTGCTATAACTGGCACAGCCTCCATAGAGTTAAAGGGAGAAAGGAATTGTCTTTTGCATTGTGAAAGTGGAATGTAATCTTGGAGCCTGTGTATTGGGACTAATACCGTAAAGGCGCAATCCACCCGAACGAATTTGTTTTTTTTTAATATACACAGGATTAGAACCGCAGGGTCCTCTAGTGCAGGAATGGCCAACTCCAACCCTCAAGGGCCACTAACAGTTCAGGTTTTAAGGACATCCCTGCTTCAGTACAAGTGGCTCAGTCAATCATTGAGCCACTTGTGCTGAAGCAGAGATATCCTTAAAATTTGACTGGCTGGTGGCCCTTGAGGGTTGGAGTTGGCAACTCCTGCTGTAGAGCTTTGTACCATACTATTTTCAACTCTGGGGACCCACTAGTTCCCAAGACACGGGTGAAGTTCCCACCCATATTACTTTCTGTTTTGTTGTTGTTTTTAAAGGAGATTTTAAATGACCATCTAAAAGGAAACCTCAACTGATTAAGTTGCAGTGTCCTAGTGGGCTGAGATTGTGAAGCCATTTTGTTTCCCCTGAGGTAGATTTTAACCCAGTAAGTATCTCGGGAACCGGATTACCTGGAGCTTAAAAAGACTGGTGTTTGGCTCAGAAGGACCCGTGGTTCCCACCAAACAAACATGGTGCTAAAAAGTAAATGGGTAGGAGGAACTGTTCCTTTAAACTGTCTCCTACTTCCCAACATCCATAAAATGTCATTTCTGTTTAACCATTTATCTACTTGTTGTTTTTTTATGTGAACGTTGGCTGATATTTCAACCTTCCTTTCCTTTTGAATGTGTTTGTTTCGTGACATTATCTATGTGTTTGCAGAGCATTGGAACTATTTC
Source organism: Ascaphus truei (assembly GCF_040206685.1). Classification (NCBI taxonomy): domain Eukaryota; kingdom Metazoa; phylum Chordata; class Amphibia; order Anura; family Ascaphidae; genus Ascaphus; species Ascaphus truei. Next base: position 30,230,594 of record NC_134491.1, read on the forward strand.
GGGGCAGATGATAATCTGGGGCCCGTGGCTGTGAGTATTCGAAGAGAAAAGCTGGAAGACTCAAAGGAAAATGGACCTCAGTACAACTACAGAGTCATCTTCAGGACCAGTGAGGTAAATCATGTGTGGAAGAGATACTCCATGAGCCCTAGAGCGGTATACACAGCTTGGAGGTGGTGGAGTCTGTGACGTATTTCATGTATATTATTGGAAATTCAGGGTTATAGATAAAATCTATAAACGCTAAAGCTGCAATTCGGGCCATTGTCAGATGAAAATCACCATTGATGTTCCATGGGATTTCCAGACGAAAATGTCCCGAACAAATGCTTCATCGCATATAGAATTACTCTGTGTATGAACTATTTCCACACTGAAAGTTCACACCGGTTCTGTTACTATTTCCGGTAAATACGTATTTCTTCTACTACTGTAAACACTTCTGCTGGCCTTGGGTGTGAGGCTGATGTATGTTGATATATTAGCTTCAAAGGTTTGGCTGCTTAAGGCTTTAATGCAACCATGTATTGTCATAATAACTCTGTGCCCAGTACATACTGAAAACGAGAGGTAACTCTCAATGTATTACTTCCTGGTAAAACATGTTATAAATAAATTACAGGAATGATGATAGTGCCCTTTATATTCATGCAAAGTTTCTCTATTCCCCAGCCACCCTCATCACCTCCTTAAAGGCAATAATATTAAAATTAACCAAAATCTACAGGTTTGACATGGTAATGACACACTGCATTTTATTCTACACTAACAACCACTGGAGAGCACTTATTTGTAAGGTTTTCACTGTAAGTGTTTGTTGATCTTTTGATTGCATTGGGCAGCAGCAGCTGTAATTGTTGTGGGCGCCCAAATGGTTTTGGTATACCTACACTATGTAGAGGGGAGGAATCAGTGGGGAGAGCCACCGGATGAAGAGATCCTGTGTAGCGCACACAATGGAGGGTGAAGATTCAAAAATAATTTTGAATGGTAATGTACCTTAAAAAGATGGGAGACTTACAACTGTACTCACGTGATTCTAGTGATAGAATCAATAACAGGGAACGTAGATGACCCTGTGTGATGTGGACCGACAGGTTATTAGCTAGTAAAAATAGCTGACATAAAGCAAACAGGCTAAAAATATATCAGGAGCAGCCTGTGAGTGGGAGTGGTAATATTAGTCTTTGTAAGACAGGTAGATTCACAGTTTGGCTTGTATGGATATAAGATGCACCTTATATTACTGCATGTTCTTTGCAAGTATGGAGGGATAGACATTCAATACTAATTTTGGTAGTTTAAAGTGCTGAGAAAAAGTTAATCTGTGCGTGTGTGTGTGTATATATAAAAATATCACTTGTTGGCACATTCAGATGTCTTAGACAGGTCTGCAACCCTGCTTTTCACCATTATCACCTAGCATACAGTGCTTCCACTGCAGCAAGGGATTCTGGGAAATGACATGCAAATGAGCACACAGTGTCACCTTTTGTCTGAAGTATGTGTGTATATATATATATATATATATATATATATATATATATATATATATATATATATATATATATATATATATATATATATATATTTATACACACACACACACACACACACACTGCTGCACAGGGGGTTGGGATAGGTTTCAGTCACAGATAACATTCCAGGATGCACTGTTTTTAAGTTAAACCTTTCTTGCTTTATCCATTGTAGTGCCGCGACGTCGCGGCAAAACAAATGCATTGCCGCCGTCTTGTGTGCTTATAGTAAGCGCGACGCAACGGATTGGTCGCGATCGCTGGAAGTCATCTCTATTTGATTTTGCAGCGACTGTCGCCTGACTGTCGTCGTCACCGGCACTATAAGTGTAGCCTAACACCGCCGGAAGAAGAGATCAGTGTATCTCGAAAGCTCACACAAATAAAAGCATTTCGTTGGGCACAGAGCGGTATCGTCTATTTGTATAGGTGAGGAGTGACCTTGGCAAGTCACTTTATCTTGCTGTGCCTCAGGCACCAAAAACATAGATTGTAAGCTCCACAGAGCAGGGACTGTGTCTGCAAAATGTCTCTGTAAAGCGCTACGTAACACTAGCAGCGCTATAATATATATATATATATATATATATATATATATATATTTATATATATATAATCAAAAAATAAACTTACATATATATACATATATATACATACATATACATATATTTTTTATATATATATATATAATAGCCATGTTAGTCCAGTTGCGATAGTGCAAAATAAAGTACTTCAGTACTTTTTTATTTGGACAAACAATTTATGACATAGGACAAGCTTTCAAGAGTTCTCCTCTCTTCCTCAGGTCAGCAATACAGATTAACAAAGGAATCTATGGGTAAAACAAGCAGAACCCCCCCCCCCCATATTTAAAAAAAAAATGTAGATAAAGTAGGGTGAGAAAGTGTTTGAAGACATGGAAAGGTAATACAATGGTGACAAGGAAACAACATGGAGGGGGAAGGGGATGTGGGGGGGGGAGGGAATGTGTGGATAAGAATATCGTCAGAGGCAGGCAGGACAATTACAAACAATTGTGATAGTGTGTGAGAAACACCATATCCGCATTAAGTCCTCTTGTTTTGGTGTCAAAGAGTCTTATCATTTTGAGTACAAATGTTTTCCGTTCTTGGGTGCGTTTAAACATTCCATTGAGGGTTTTGGTTTTTAAATCATTTATGGAATGATCTAGTAGTGAGAAATGATGTCCCACAGGTGAGCAGTATCTTCCTTCTTCGTGGTGTAGTATAGAGTGTCTGTGCATATTCATTTTGCCTTGAAGCTTTTGGCTGGTTTCACCAAAAGCGAAACGTTGGTGAAACCAGCAATGATTATTAAAGTATAATTTCTGCTTGGGGGGGAGAAAAAAAAAAGAATAAAAGTTCCCCTATGTAGCGGGGGATATATGGAATTGAGCCGCGTTAATGTCAGCTTCAGGGATCCCTGAACCCTGAGATATATATCTCTAAAGGGGCTGCTATGGGCACACAATATAGGAAGCCGTGACCCAATCTTTTGTGATTTTAATTTTAAATCAAATTTAGATATTGGCAGCATTTTGCAGGTAAGTATTTCGGGAAGCAGGGGTCCCCAAAGCTAAAATGAAATTCGGTCTAGCTCCAGAGACCCCTGCTTCCCACTTAGGGGGAAATCCTTTTTTCTTTAAAGGAAAAGTTGCTTTAAGGTTTTTTAGAGCAGCAATAAAGGGGCAGTCCCACAAATCAGTTTAAATAGGAATAACTGATTTGAATCTAAGGAAGCCAATCACCCATAAACTAGCTGTTTTATTTATTTGCATCTAAATGAATATCTCTTTTCTCCAGGATGCAGAATTCAAGCATAACCACTACCCATGTTTGTTTGGCTACTGATGGCTTTATAATTATATACAAACGATGGACTACAAAGACAACAATTCTTTCGTTTTGAGAACTTACAAATTGTCTCATGTATTTACTTAAGAAATATTTTACCATGAGAACAAGCATTGTACACATCATTACCTCTTGTCTTCAAGTGTGTCATGGGTGAAGAATATTGTGATTAATACATTAATACAATTGCAAACATTTAAAGTATGACATAAGCGGTAGAAACAGGTGGTGGTATTGGGAGACTCTGGTAAATTGTTCCAGAAGTCTGGTGCCCAGTAAGAGAAGGAAGAGCGACCGCTTACTTTATTGAACCATGGAACTGTAAGCAGACCACAGTAGGCTGAACTTGGGTGATAAGAGCTTGTCCACAAAGTATTTGAAAGTTAGACATGAAAAATGGACTTTGCGTCTAGATTCAAGGGATTACCAATCCCAGTCCTATTAACATATCGCAATGACGGGTGTTGTAGTCACGAGACAAAACGGCACGATGTGTTTGTATATAGTCTTCATAAAAGGTAAACAGCGCAAAAAAACTCCCCTCGGATGATAAAGTGATGATCAAAACAGGAATCTGGTAAGATGCAGCAGGTACTCTCACTGTAGTATATAAGGGAGAGAAAAAGGCAAATATAGTGCAACACAATTTATTACAAAAAGTAAAACTGGCGATTTGACCACTCTGGGTCCTGTAGTGCTGGCGAGCGTCACGCTGAATGAAAGACTGACCGGCGTTCACCAGTGTATTACTTCCATGTTATCACTAAACAACATTAAATACTGTGACGATCAGGGTTGACTAGACTACCAGGGATCGTAGAATCACCTGACATAACCCAATAGTTTAATAAAGCGGAGTTTATTTAGCTGGAGCCAACAGTAACTCAACCAGTACATAAAACAACAACACCTTACTGGCACATGGGGTTAATGGGGAGCAGTCTTAACATCATTCAAAAGATAAAATCTAATGTTGCTTTGAAAACATTAATTATTTCATGTAAAATGACAATCTCCATGTTTCCTTTTGGGAAGTGCATAGCCACAGAGAGCTTCACTGTGATGGGAAGGCTGCAGAAAGGAGGTGCTGCCACTATGTGACGCATCAAAATGCTCACAATGCTCACCATGACCAGCGTGTGCAGTATATTAGAAAAGTAAAATATCGTTAACTGTGGACATCTGCAGTGCTGACTGTTTTCAACTTAAGGGTGCATCGCCTCCTGTACAATTTAAAAAAAAAACCTTTTATTACGTCGAAGGTATTAGCAAGCAAGGATAGAACAACACGGCTGCCATCAACTTTACTACATATGGGCAAGCCAATTTGGAAGGCAACTTCTATATGCATTCCAATGACTAGATGTAGTCCAGCTGCCTTGTTTCCTTTTATTTTAAATATTTGCTGATGAAGATATCCACACTGACTAAGACTGTTCTTCCAAGCTTAGGAAATGAACAACTGTGTGCCATTTCACCCTTTGCTATCAGAGGGGCTTCTAACACATTGCAAAGCGAAGAACTAGAGACACGATCTTTGCTTGTCACCTTAATCATCGGGCTGGGTGTCTTCTACATTTATTTATTTATAAAATGTTTTATCAGGAAGTAATACATTTGAGAGTTGCCTCTCGTTTTCAAGTATGTCCTGTGCATAGAGTTATGATGACAAATACATGGTTACAAATACATTGTTACATTAAGTGAGCAGGGTTATACATTATTTACAAGACATTTCATGCACAGTAAGAGATAATATATGTTATAGGCGTTTGTAACAGTTACAGACCAGATTAAAACGTGAGACAGCATTTGGTAAAAATGTTACACACTTTGGATTAAAATCATTTGACTGAGTACTTTGGGGTGCAAAATTCATTTACTACTTTGGTAAATGTAAAAAAGCCAATGTATTAGATCTATTACTGTACAGTTATTATTGGCCAAGACTGTTTCCATTGTTATAATAATGTGCATACTTGATTCCTACTGTACGTTCATTTATTTTGCCTTTTATCATAGAAACCAACTTTTTCTGTGCCCTTTTTGTTTCTTTTGATATAATTTGAAGTGTATATTTGTGCTTTGGCATTACTTAGATTTCTTGGAATAGTAGTAAGAAAACAATGTGCTTGATATTGAAGCCATTTTCATTGCTGTTGGACTGAAGTATCTGTTTCAGATCTCCACATCACGTTCCTGAAATGCTTAGGAGTTAAAGCACAGGACAGACTGCCTGCCTGCTCTGATAACCATAGAAGTACAATGGGGATTGGAGGTCAAGGGGTTGGACAAACAAAGGGATATCTATATGGACAAAAAGTTTTTTAGCCTTGTAGGGGTCCATGTTAAAATGGATTAGACATAAAGAGTAACATTTGCATGTCATTACCCAGAATCCCTGGCTGCAGTGGAAGCATTGTATGCTGATCGATAATGGACAAAGACAGGGATGCAGACCAGTCTAAGAAATGCATATGTTTCTGCAAGTGGTATTTCTATTTTCTATAGCCTTTTTTAAAAAAAAAAAAGGAAACTAAAGAGAGGAAACACATTTTATAGTACATATGCATTTTTTTGTGATGTATTATATTCTAGGCAAAGAGTATTGTTGCCTGATATTTTGATATGTTGGAATAGATTGCCGTTCAGTGTGGTATAATTGTCCAGTGGCACAAGACATCTGTGACCTTCCTTTGTGATTACAACAGCGCTATAAACTCCTAGAATACATTACAAGTACTAATTCATCTTGCTGAGGTCATACTAAAGGTGCATTCTCTCTTGTGGTGTCATATTAGATTTTCAAACAAATCATACAGTATAAGATATCTACGCATTCAATATTCTAGTGAAACCCATGGGAAGAAAAAAAGCATTATGCATTTTCTGACGGCCACGTTCAAGATTTACCACCACATTATTAATTGCCCTTATTTTTGTGTCACTGGCAGAGTTAGTTGCAAAGTATTATTGTACGGTGACCCTTACCATGGACAGGTGTATTAGAGAGTAGATTTGACTATTAGGACAGCATCTGAACGAACAATAAAGAAGTCTTCGTTAGTACTTTCTGGTCTACTTTTTAATTGTTAAATATTGTAACCCATTTTTAGTTGGCACTGACTGTTTACATTTCTTTACAGGAAAACTTCCAATCAATTTTAAATACAGGAAAACAATACAAGGGCATCAAAAGTAAACATACAGAAATACGGCTTTTGCCGTATTCCTGGCTTCATACCACTTAGGTGTAGATTCATTAGTGGTCTTGATGCACACACTGCACTCGGTGACAGGGTGGTTTAATCCTTAGTGTTTGCAAGAACATTAAAATGTGTCCTTCGATGAGATCCATTTTAAAGTAGCAGTTTTATATAGGACCAAATTGAACTAATGACAGAGTATGTTTACAATAATAAATCATGGTGATTAATGCCTAAACAATAGATCCTTGAGATAGTTAACAGAGAAGATACCAGTAGCAGCATTTAGAGTTGACCTACCAGAATGATTAATGAAGCTATAGACATTGCATTTATAAAGGGGAAAAAAGCAAAGAACGGTGGGTAGCCGGGTTGGTCCTTTCTTCCATGTAGTAACAAAGGACGGAGAGGAGTAGGTGGCCCAATAAAATGTATCATACCACCTACTCTCTCCTTTGTTTCTACTTTATGTAGTAACAATGATTCAATAAATTTAAGCTGGTAATAGTGAATGCAACAATACTGAATGCCCCTGCAACAAATGGTCACATCAGTGGCCTGGTCATGGGTTGTGATATAACATGTGTTTCTTTGTTTTTAGCTTATGACATTACGAGGTTCTGTACTGGAAGATGCTATTCCGTCAACTGCCAAACATGGCACAGCCAGAGGCCTGCCACTGAAAGAAGTACTTGAGCATATTGTTCCTGAGCTGAATGTACAGTGCCTCCGACTTGCCTTCAACACTCCGAAAGTTACTGAACAACTCATGAAACTGGACGAACAAGGGGTATGCTTTGCATTTTACTTCCACCGCATATGGCACTTTGGAAATTTGTTGCAGTATCAACCCATTCAGCCAAGATACAAAAGGGTCTAACCGTTGGTAATGTATACCTGCATTACAATAACTTGGTTCTTAATGTTCTGCAAAGAGCACTGCTTGGCACAGGGACACACAGGAAATGTATTAGTTTATCTCCAGGTTGTTCATGCCAACTCCTACTGTATATTATCTAATTTTCTGCTGACTATAGGCCAACATGCAATGTTCTACACAAAGCAATTGTTTTCCTAAATATGCAGAACAATGCTTTTCTTCAGTACATGTACAGCTGTGCCCACGCCTACACTGTAAGCACAGTTCATGCCGCTCCCCCTGCATATTGACACTGAAGTAACAATCCTCTCCAAAATACATATAAGCTGAGATCACATTACAAAACGGCCTTGTTCCCCAAGTGTAACCCTTATTTCTTTTTCAATAGCTCCTAAAGATTAAGGAGATATTGTGAACTTAAGTTTCTGCTAGTTCATTGTATCACCTGCATCTCTCGACCCTGATTTTCAATGTTTTGGTTCTCAGGAATGTAAAATAACCCCAAGATATTGAAAACTAGTTTCAGGGGGAGATGAAAGATTCAAAAAGTACCAACCAAAGAAATATGTTTCGAGTAGTACGGATTGCTTCTTTAAATTACTATTGGTCAGTATATTGATGATCAATATGACTGACGATGACGTCGGTAGCTTTTTGTTGATTAAAAAAAAAAAGTGAAACGTCTTGACAAGAATTTACATACGGTTTTAGATCTTTTAAACTACATATTTTTAGGATTTCAATATTTAAAAATGTGTAAACATCCAGACAAAGCTACACAATGGTGACTCCAAGATTGAATTCTTTAAGGGGGAGCTATTTGTTGTTATTATTGATCCTATTGAGTTTATAGGAGAACAAATTTAGTCCTGCTGACAATGGTTTTACGTCAAACCTCTGGAAACCCTTAGAGAGTAATTCTATATAACCAGAAATGTTAGTTGAAGACTTTTTCACCTGAAAATCCATGTTGAAGTCTGTGGGGAAATTTGGACATGAGCGGCCGCGTTGGCATATATAGAATAAGGCCCTTATCTGTGACATGAAACTTTATGCTGTTTGGCACTTTAACGCAGGAGACATGAGCATTTCACAGCCCTCCTTAAGTTATTTTTTAAAATCACATTGCTTTATTAACTTACCATAATAGGTGCCTATGTTCTCCCATCCTGGGGTAATACAATGGATGACGTTGGATAAAAGGAAGGGCTTGGATAACCGTGGCTACTATTTAAAAATAAACAAAAGTGCACTAAAAGCTCCATTCACAGTTCATATAATGTGTACCATTTGCAAACTAGATCCAGGGAGGTGTGCCCAGGTCAAACATTTCTAATGTGATTCAGCAGAGGGAGAAGTCGTACCTTCATCAAAACTGCCGGTGTCAATAAATACTAAGCTGTTAGTAATTATATGAGCACTGGTAATTTTATATGCCACTTTCTACTTTTACGTTTGATGGGTATAGGAATTTCTAGTAAATGGTATGAATTAGCTCTTTAAATCACTTTGAGGGGCTTGGGAGTATTTAGTACTATTAGATTTCTATGAAGCACTTTCTTTTTTCCTGAAAACATTTAGTATACCTAATACAGCTTTGTGTTGTTGTCTAAGTGCATATGTTGTAGTGTTTTCAAAGGTTTGCAGCCCTACAATGAACGTGTGTGTCTGTATGTCTTCTACGGGTCCTCACACCTGCCACATTCACCCCATTGTCCCGTCATACAGTGGTTTACTTTACAAATGGACTTTTAGTGCTCTATCCATTTTTTACATGGAGTCCTTAAAACTTTTACTTGCAGCATTACACAGTTTTTACAGATAGAGGCTGTATCATGTTATCCAGTAGAGTAGTATAACAGTAAGGAAACCCCGCTGCAGCTTAATATATGGATATGAGTACTTATGTACGGGAGAGGTGCAATTGGGTAAGTTAGTGAGAGAGAACAAAACAAAGAGAAGTAACCCAACTTGTAGCACTCAAACCCCTCTGCTGATTGGTATATGAATGAATTAAAATTAATCTTTAATGATCATAATATCTAAAATTATGGTGATTTAAAATAGATAGACTTTGGATACACGCTGATCCTATGTCGAGTGCTGGATGCTCTCTGGATCACTTATTAAAAGAAATAGTTGAGCATGATTGAATCAACTATCTGAAAGGGGTCTGGTATACAGATATCCCTTACTGACTAGGTATATAGGAGGAGTTATGGCAATAGCGATGTGTGCAAATGTCTCATATCTCAGAATTTTAAGTGATAACCTAACTCCTATAGCAAGTACTAAGCTTATAATTAGTTGTACTTAACAGCCTGTATAACTATTAGAGCGTTCCTATCCGTAGATACATGTAATAGTGAGCTACAGAGTATCGGCACTCAACAATAGTGTTATTGGTGTGTTTCTCCAATAACAAATATGGCCACCAGTACAAACGTGGTACTGTGCGGCAGAGTGAATGTGCTATTTGAGCTCTTTGCACTCCAGCTCTGATCACACACTAGAACTGCTGACTAAATTGGTCTAATGTTAAGGATATGTAATCAGTACTTCTGCAGTAGTAGATAAAAGTAGTTAGTCAGCGGTGTGGTAGTTTGTGTACCAATTGCCCATATTAATGAATGAGCACTAACCGCTATAGCCAAGTATTGTGAAAGTATTAGGAACTGACAGTTATTGTGCGGTGTGGTAGTTGGTACTGTATACCAAATGCCCATATTAATGAATGCGCTCATACCGCTATAACCCAGTCCTATGTACTACACCAGAATCTGTATAGCCAATACACTATATTTTGTCGTTTATACAAGTGAAAAGAACACTCATACCTAGTAGACCTAAAAACGGGAGACAACCACTACCCGTATACTGTGGTTATGGTCTCCTTCTGGCAGGAGCAAGAATCCAGCAGCTTATCGCCGTGCGAACAGAGTGCTGCCTCGTGTGTTTGATTCCTGCACGTGAATGGAAGTAGCCGATGCGCGCGTTTCGCGTATTAAAACACTTTCTCAAGGCGTCAGTCAGATAGTTGATTCAATCAAGCTCAACTATTTGTTTTAATAAGTGATCCAGGGTGCCTCCAGCACTCGACATAGGATCAGCGTGTGTCCAAAGTCTTGTCTATTTTAATAACCATTATTTTAGATATTATGATCATTAAAGATTAATTTTAATTCATTCATGTACCAATCAGCAGAGGGGTTTGAGTGCTACAAGTTGGGGTACTTCTCTTCGTTTTGTTCTCTATCCAGTAGAGTAGACAGAACAGAAGACAATAGGTTGATCTTCCACAGATCCCTTATAACACTGCACAGACAGGCTAGTAGAATAGATAGCAAGAATATAGTGCTTGTATTTCTAAAGGGAGTGGATTAAGGGGAGAACCCTGGTAATTGCACCCAATACTAGGATAGAACAATTACCTAAAATGCCCTATAGGCAAAACAATAAACTTTTATTAAATGTATATATAGACGCACATTAATACGACGCAATAGATCAGAAGGTGGTAAAAACAACTAAAATACCCATACAGGTGTTGTACTTATTTTTATTTGGTTTGCGCCTAGCCGCCATATGATTCACAGCATGTCTGGGGTTAAAGCACAATCAGTCCCTCAATACCCCTCGAGCGCTACTATTCGCTTTCCACACTGTCTATCACTATAGTGGAGCGTGATTGGGGAGTTCCCAAGCACCGCCTTCTAATACGTGTACAAATACGCTTCACCATGACTCAGTAGGGACCTCCTACCTTGAGAAAGCGCCAGCCCCCGAGCGCGAAACATACGTCGGGATGACGTCATCGCGTTGACGTCGGAGGTCACGGGTGAGATCGCTCCTTTTCTGGGGAGGGAGGGTGTCAGTTTGTGTACTGGAGGTCACTATTTGTAGCTGCTTTGCCATCTTATGTGCATCATATCGGCCTCTGCCGCTGCCTGAGGGTCTGGAGAGTGAGGACTGCATTGGATGTATTAGGTGACAGTGTAACTATTAGAACACTGCGCTGCACAGCTATATCGACCCTAATACAGGCTGCACCTCTCACGACTATCATTAAGCGAGGCAATTTCTTCCGGTATCACTATATCAATAGTACTGTACACACCCACTACACCCTCCCAGGTTTTAGGTGGTTTTCCCTGCCACATATCTATTAGCACCTACTGCTATCTGCATTTAGGCATAATTACTCCCACCACATACCACCCCTACCGGAGCTATCACAGGAGGACTTCATTTATGTAGTGGTATTATTGATATCTATCTAATCACTACCTCCTTATATACCCGTGCCTGTGTTTTAGTGGTTTTTACCACCTTCTGATCTATTGCGTCGTATTAATGTGCGTCTATATATACGTTTAATAAAAGTTTATTGTTTTGCCCATAGGGCATTTTAGGTAATTGTTCTATCCTAGTATTGGGTGCAATTACCAGGGTTCTCCCCTTAATCCACTCCCTTTAGAAATACAAGCACTATATTCTTGCTATCTATTCTACTAGCCTGTCTGTGCAGTGTTATAAGGGATCTGTGGAAGATCAACCTATTGTCTTCCTTTTTACTTGCTACGCCAGTACCATCCCTTTGCACCGGCTATACTATTTGCTATTTGGTGAGCGGTGTACTATTAGTTATTTCATAGACAGAACAGAAGTAAGGTAAATACTTAACTGAAGGATAGAAAGGTCCCTTTAGGCATTTTTTAAACCATAAGGTACAGAAGTGTTCCTGAGAGCTTGCACTCTATATTTAACCTTTAGTTAGCCATTAAATGTACAACTTCTGCCTTACTTTTGTTCTGTGTACAAATTGTACAGCTAAGCGTGGGACAAGGAAGTACTGAATCGGTGAACCCATTGAAACACGGTTGTTTTGTCCTGCAATGAATGGGCTACAAACATCAAATTATAACATTGCACAGTTAATATACTCATGACTAATCTTCCAGAGCAGGTTTATTTGTAGTTTTACATTGTGTGCATAGATTTGGTTGTGGTTCAGGGACATATTGCAAATACCCCCCTTCTCCTTTTCTCTATTAGCAAAGCCTCAACATATGTGCCAAGCATTGCTGAGAAGCATTCTTCTGCCATGTTACAAAGAAGTGAGATCATGTTCAAAGCACCATCACTTCCATATACCAAACATAATAACCACGCATTAAAAGACGACCAGACTTCTACTAATAATAGAATATTGGCTTTGGAAAATGGAAAGTACTATAAAAATACATCTAAAATATGTTAAATACCTAGCCATTTGCAGGCTGAAATGCTGGCAGCACACGTTATTGTTTGGACCTGCATGACGTAGGTAAGAAAGGAAAGATAGTACTAGGGACACCAGGATACACACTTAAAGGAGTGATGGTGTCTAAATCTGGAATTGAACACACAGGCTTTGGTATTGAAGCCAAGCACCTTAAATCCATAAGCCATATCTGCCTGTTCATCAAACCTTCAATGCACTTATTTGGCATGTATATGTGTTACACCCGCGCAGCAGTGATGTGGCTGTCACTTTTCCATTCCTAAGAACATTGACATCTGTGTCTCTTGTGTCCCCGGACTTGGCAGCTCTTGAAATTTTGCCAAATGTGATCATAGACTGGAAGGCCCCACAGTTCTTCATTGTTGCTCTAGCAAAACCAGCAGTGAACTGCAATTTTTGGAGCAAAGGCAACATGTATTATATATGTCATGATATTTGTTCTTCAGAGTTCACCTTTGATGAACTGAACTTGATATTGTTTTTTGAATTCTAAAAACTTATCACAGACAAAAGCCCCTGTTCTATATTATGTAATGTGTATTCCATATGTTCAAGAAGATTTTCGACCCGTTCATTTGGATAGAGTGAAGTCTTGTCCACTATAGGGAAGCAGCTTCACAGCCATATTAAATAGGGACAAAAAGAGCTCACAAACATTCCCATTTGGGACTGCATTCACGAAGATCCAATAAGGCGCATCGCAGATCGATCTGGCGGAAACTGCTATTCACGTCACCTCTGATTGAACCCAGTGAATCTCTCTCCCTAGTGCTTTGGATCCCAAAGCCATAAGTAGTAGCAGAGCGTTAACTTCGAGTTACACACCCGTAAAGAAATGGGATCCGCTCAGACCACTCATATAGGGATTCATGCCAATATCTTGGAAAGGGAATAGGGTTCTGAGAGTTATTTGGAGTGTATAATTGTATACAGCTGTTTTCTTCATGTCTTTACCAGCTGAATGACATCAGGAGTGGTTTACCACATGTCTGTGGCCTAGTAATTATAATGAAGCAGTTTATACAATGGTTCACCATTGTTCACCATTGTATATTAGATTCATGCATTGAGACTTTTCTTAAATGTATTTGAAGAGTTTCCAATATTTACCCATAAAAACCTGCTTATAACCAATAGAGAACTTGCTTCAGTGGGAGCAGACTTTCCTGTTGACTAGGGGTGGGCATTAATCCTGGCATGGATCTGTGGCATGGTGCAGAGCCCAGTTTATAGTGGCATTTACCAGCACAGTGAATATCTGCCCAGCAGACTTAACACTTTTATTGTTTCATACTGAGGCACAGGTTGCTAAAGTTTAAATGAGAAGTTTAATTTAAAAAGGAGCGGATCTCAGAACATGAACCTAGATCTCTCGCTACACAGATCACTGTGATTATTACCACAGCATTACTCCTCAGCATCATAGCTGTATCTCTGTATGGGTGACACAAGGTCCTAAAGGTACTCTATATTGCTATACACTGCTGAATGATTCTGACTTTTGAACATGAACTGCTATTTTTCAAACCCATATACTGCATCATTTTATTATTGTACTGATGCATATCTTTTTGGCAAAGGGGACATTTCGTTTTAAAACGATACTTAATAAAAACAGCTATTATGTATGTTTTATTATTTTATGTTGCCGCTTCTCATAAAACATTTTAGTTAAATAGTTTCCCAAGCCATATCATATGGGTAACTCCGACACATCAGATCTAAACTCCAACATATCAATCATCAAACAGACTTCAATGGATTCCAGTTGCTTTACATATGAGTGGAATATTGGTGGTGTTGCACCAAAACATTTGCTAGTGTAGCTGCCAAGGCCCAAAGATCCAGAGGAGTAAGATATGGGGACCCTGGCACCAGTGATACTTCAGTGGATAACGTCTGACATTGAGTGAAACTCCATTGAAACCGTAAACCCATACAGTACTGTAGATGCTAATATTGAAGTCACTGGCTGGAGGCCGTAACTCATTATTGTGCTGTCCTCTGACATCATCCTTTCATTTCTGTTGAAGCTGTACGCACCCTCCCAACCTCTTACATCCTGCACAAATTATTTTCCGTTCATCCTCCTTTTAGCAGAGAAATGGCCTGATTGTCCTACAATTATCTGAACCAAACTGGAGATTGCCACCTAGTTTACTGTGCAGAATAAATGACACATTACAGGTCAATTTAAACAAATATGCAATTCTCAGCAGTTCTCTAAATGGCTGCTTATTACGGTGATTCATTGCATGTAGTGTAGATATTTAACCCTTTTATTGGTATTGAAAGAAGGGATGGATGTGGGCAAAGTAGTTATTTAATAGAAATGTAAATACATTATAAAATTAGAAGGACTACTAAATGGATTCCAATTAAGGTGTAGATTAGGGGTGGCCAATTCCAGTCTTAAAGGGCCTCCAACAGGCCAGGTTTTAGGAATATCCTAATACAGCACAGGTGGCTCCGTCAGAATGGTGTAGATGTAACAATGTTTCTCAAGTGTAATAGTAAAGCACTTTAGGTTCTAGTGAAGATTTCATGTTTTAGCCTCAAATGGCGTATTTTTCGTTCTGTTATCTTTTAATACGTCAGCATGAACAGATAAATGTATTCTGATGCTTGAGGGCTTTTTTTCTCAATATATATGCAAGTAATTTGCTATCATTTTTAGTATTGGTTTTATATTTTCTTATGGAGATGTCCTGTCGGTGTGGACAAACATTAGGTGATCTTAGACAGTCATTTCGTAGGGAAACACCGATGTTGGGTCCAAACTGTCCAAAACTGACAATTACCATATTTGCCGTCTCTTACAGTAATTAATTAATTTTGAGCCTCTACAAATTCCAATAGAAACTGTTGCTGTAGGAATGGATGTTCCTGTTGGGTATTGTTCCTTTAGGAATGGATGTTTCTGTTGGGTATTGTTCCTGTAGGAATGGATGTTCCTGTTGGGTATTGTTGCTGTAGGAATGGATGTTCCTGTTGGGTATTGTTGCTGTAGGAATGGATGTTCCTGTTGGGTATTGTTGCTGTAGGAATGGATGTTCCTGTTGGGTATTGTTGCTGTAGGAATGGATGTTCCTGTTGGGTATTGTTGCTGTAGGAATGGATGTTCCTGTTGGGTATTGTTCCTGTAGGAATGGATGTTTCTGTTGGGTATTGTTGCTGTAGGAATGGATGTTCCTGTTGGGTATTGTTGCTGTTGGAATGGATGTTCCTGTTGGGTATTGTTGCTGTAGGAATGGATGTTCCTGTTGGGTATTGTTGCTGAGCGGGCACTGGGGATGGTCTGAACATAATTTTTTGCGTGACAATAATATGCAGATTGGGACTACTTTCACTTCTGTTGACAGAGAAACAACTTTGTGTGCTAGAGGTGTGTGTATAGTGATATAGCTCATAGCATTTTTTCACCGCTTCCCCAAACCTGCTACATGCGCCCAATTTTTTTTTTTTTATATATACACACAATATTAAAGCCAAAGACAAGGATTCTGGATGAGCTCACTCGATTTTTAGCTTGCTGTTTATTTTCATGTGTTTTTTTCCCTAGAGCTTTACACAGCTTCTGCAACTAAAGT
The DNA here is from genome assembly GCF_040206685.1 of Ascaphus truei. Lineage (NCBI taxonomy): Eukaryota > Metazoa > Chordata > Amphibia > Anura > Ascaphidae > Ascaphus > Ascaphus truei. The sequence continues at coordinate 30,246,966 of NC_134491.1, forward strand.
TTAAGATAAGGAAGTCCAGAATCAGTGGATCTACAGTACTCAGATCCTTTTAGACCGTTTGAGAATGGTCACTGGCCACTGATTCTGCATTGTGAAGCAGCTAATGATTGCAAATCAGACACAATTATGATTATTCTTGGAAGACATTGCATTGGATAATTCTCATTGTGTAGAGATGAAAATAATATTGACTGCTAACAGCTATGTCTTCTCACAGCTAAGCTACCAGCTAAAGGTCGGAATCATGTACTGCAAAGCAGGTCAGAGCACCGAGGAGGAAATGTATAATAACGAGGCAGCAGGACCAGCCTTCGAAGAATTTCTCCAGCTCTTGGGAGAAAGGGTACGACTTAAAGGATTTGAGAAGTACAAAGCTCAACTGGATACCAAAAGTAAGAATAAATTATTCCGGTGTATAATGCTAAATAATGCTAAAGAACAATGCTATGTTCAATAGAAAATGTAGCATTAATGGGAAATTAACATTTTAAATGGTTTAACCCTTACAATGCCCTAATGACGTACCTGGTACAACATGGACCCTGTCACGTCAGAGGCCTTTGACATACCAGGATAGGCACATCCTATATACTTGCTATTTTCTAGGGGGTGATCGGGCTGACCTCTTAAATCGAGCGGCCAGCCCGATCAGAATGGAATCCAGGCACCAGTTGCAGGCGTCATCACCCAGAAGCGATCCCATGACTCGCAGGTTGGTGCTGCCTGATTCCCGGCACTATAAATTAAACCAATGCATCCAATCCACCATTACCACTTCTCCACTGTCCAGTTTTGACATTGTTCTGTAGTTTCTGTTGATAAACAATAAATATAGTTTAAATAGGTATAGCTGTGGGGTTATGAGGAAAGAGGAACTTTAAGGGGAATAGGATATTATATAACCTTATTAATTCACAATGTATGATGTTTTAACTGACCAGTATCATATTACTGTAGTTTTCAGGAAGTTGGTTGTTCACAACAAAGGACACCGGAGTTTTAGAAAATACAGATGTGATTTATTCAGTTGTTTGTTCCTCTCTTGGGATGTAACCATGTGACACCATGGCGGCTCTAGGTCCCCTGAGCCAAGGGTGCTTGGCTCCAGTCCTTAAGCCCCTGCTTCAGCACAGGTGGCTCAATTAGTCTCTGCTTCAGAAGCTGGGATATCCTGAAAACCTGACCTGTTGGGGGAGCTTAACGATTGGAGTTGAGCACTCTGCCCTAGGCAGTAGTTTGAAAGGAGCCCTAACCCACAATGTTCTGCACCTTTTCTGTGGCAATATTTTTCTAAGCGTATGACTGGGAAAGAGCTGGTGAGAGAAGCACTGCCTGAGATCCACTGCATACCAGGTTCTACCCGCAGCTGCATTAGAAAAATGTTTAATAAAGCATGTAGATCCAGCAAAAGACATAAGAGCCTGTGTGTGGGGCTCTTTCATCTGTCGGACACTATGGGGTTGCCTAATGGTAGATTCACTTCTGCCATGAGAGTCCCCTCCTTTAGCGCTTATACCCCATCAATATGTTCCTAAAAGCAGACTGACCGTGACCGACACAAGGATGCAAGCAATCATTAAACCATTTTCCCAGCACATAATTACCTGAACAGAAAGCAGCAGGAATGAGCTCTGGCCCATTCATCATGTTTGTGCTACCTCCCTTCCATGAAGGTTATTATTTTAGTAAGAGTATTTTACTGTATTTACACACAGTTTAAATTCATAGAACCACGCATAAAGAAAAACATTCGGTATCTCAATTTTCTAAATGAACAGAGATATTTTAGGAAGACGTTTGTGAAATGCACCACAGAAGTGTTGCTTTAATATGGGCTGCAGCTCTTCATAGGCACAGGGTTCTACATCTCACAACAGATTGAATGCAACACCATGTATTCTAAGGCCACGTTTATAGCGACAGGAACGCGACCGATGATGTCACTTGTCGCCGTCACCACTGGCGAAAGTTGAGCTTTACGTTTGAGCAACGTCGCTGGCGACAAGGTAAGTGACGTCATGAAGGGGGAGGGCAGAGTGTAATAGGCGCTCTGTGATTGGTTTAGCGACAGTCACATGTGGCGACTGTCTCTCCCAAAATCAAATTTCACTGGCTTCCAAATTTTTTGGCGCACCGTCACGCCTACTATAAGTGCATGCGACGGATTCAATGTATTTGTTTTGTCGCGCCGTTGCCAGGCACTATAAGCGCAGCCCACTGGCAGCAAAGTGGTAAGATGTTTGCACATACTTAACGGCTCATGTGGGAAGACCGCTGCAAGTATATGGGTCAAATGTTCTAGATTCGAGCGGGCTAAGGCGAAGATCTTTGTAGCATAGAAAGCAGGCTGTGTATCGAGCTCCTAAAATAGATTTTAAAACTGATTCCAAGAAAGTCCTATACCATGTGGCACCTTTTAATGGTGTAGGTATTTTGGCAGATTTCTCTTGATTTCACCTTATCTCTTTCAAAGTGTTGTGGGGAATGTGCCACAAGATACAATGGAAAGAAATGGGGATGAATGCAATCCTCAATATGATTTATCGGTTCTTTTGGCCCAGCATAGATTTTGTTCCATCAGTAGACTCCTGCACTGCCTGTTCTGTTTATCCATAAGTAATCTAATATGTGTTTATCAGTTGCTTCCCTAGCCAAACATTATTCCCAAGTCAGAGGACCGTAAACCCCATGATCATAAAAGGCCATTTTCATGAGTCTGTGTCTTTTAACAAAGAAATAAGTAGGAAAACAGTTGTGCTTTCCCTAGTTCTAGCAGTTAATAAATGAATGCCTAGCAAAAAAGTCTCCCCCCTCCTCCCCCTCCCCTCCCATCTGTCTACTAACTCGAGACCACCATCACAAAGAAATGCTTTTGATTCATTGTTCCAGAAACTATTTCCTGGCATGGAGCGGTGTTGATTCAGCATATTGAAAGTGAAGTTGATTGTGGGACTGGATCTGCAGAGAGCTTTAACCATGGTTCAGCTCACATTTGGAGCTGTTAAACGTGGAGCCGTCATGTTTTTTCATTTGTCTTTCCTGGCAAACGTACAGCAGCTGTAAAATCTATTGTGCAGAAGTAGATGCACCGCTTTCATTCTGAACCAAAGCTTTACTGTGTGCATAACTGAGAACTCAAACTGACCAATTTCAGGTGTTTTTGTGTTTGTGTATATTTTCTATTATTTATGCAGAGCCAGCTATGTTCACAACACTTCACTGAACAGAACATTTACAAACGGGGAGCTATAGTGCAATATATGCTTTATAAATTAAATTATTCCTGGCTTGACAATCTTACAATGTAAAAGTCATTAGTCTACAGCTTTTTGACAGTACAGTACCTATATTTGTCTTTTTCTTGTGATAATAAAGCAGCAGTCCCGCTCCCCCTCCCCTTGCTCCCCTACCTTGCTCCCCCCCCCCACACACACTGAACTCTTGTTAGTGAAAACACCCCTGCTCAGATGGAAACTGATTGGGGGTCTGGTTTCCTGCTATATAGGGAAATGAAAATGGCCGTTGCTCACAAACTAGTAACTTTCCCATGGACACCTTATGGAAACAGTTTCAAAATATGTCATGTGTCCGGATTGCCGGGGGCTATCCAACATTTTAGGTCCGTTTGAGATATGCTAGGGAGCAATAAGCACCTAATGAGGTCCGAGGAATCCCCACATCCTGCAGTATCCCTTAGGTAATATCACACACAAATATTTACAGGGGCAACTCAAAGTAACTTTCCCATCCTGATGGCGCTGTGCTAGGTCCAGGACATGCATGAGAACAAGTGTTTTTATTCCTGGTAAAAAAAATAACAAATAAGCTCATATCCGGAAGGTCGTTTGATGAGAAATAATTTCCTGCTCTGTGACAGGAGATGCTAGATAAAATTGTTTTATTGTTTTTGGTCATGCATGAAGTCAAGGTTATTTTAAGGTGGAGATCTCTTTATAACTTTTTTGGAGAAGAAGCACATTTATTCTTAAAGAGACAATCCAAGCGGCACTTAAAACAAATATATATATATATTTTTAATATAAGCATTGATTTGGTTCTCCTGTGATTGTTCAGCAAAGATCCTGCTTCCCAGGGTTCATTAAATGGCTGCCTTTCAGTTTTACATCAATCCTTCTGTCAGTGTAACTCAGAAGCTACAATGTATTATATTACTATGGCAATATTATCTATTAATACAGTTTACAGTTCAAACTGCTGGTGCTGGGAGTATTGGAAACAAATGATCACAAACAGGAAAGTGTTACAAAGATCTTGCAATGTTGGGGAGGTGGGCTACACCTGCTATAGAAATCAAAGGATGCTCAGTATATATATTAAAACGAAAAATTGCATCAAGAGTTGAAATATATATATATATATTTATTATTATTTTTTTTTAATGGTGTAAGTAGTATCTGATAATATTGAACCTATTTATTTTTAGTTAAAAAAACACCCATGTAGAATATTGCTTTATTTGCCTCTTTAAAATACTCCACTTTTTTGCCTTTCAAACTGACCTTAAATGACATAGACCAAAAATAACATTCCTTCAGCCACTGAGTTGATTGATATAATTGTACCAAACACATTTCAGTATGGGTGTGAAATGGGAGTGAAGCATCGGTTCTGTACATTCACTCAATATATGCAAAAAATTTGAAATGCCCATTTTTTGATGTAAGATAGGAAATGGCTGCCATCTTTACATTTCCCAGCGAACTAACATTTCCAAGTAAGCATAGTGGAAAAAGCAGAGTAATCAAAATTCCAAGTACAGGCATACCCCGCATTAACGTACGCAATGGGACCGAAGCATGTATGTAAAGTGAAAATGTACTTAAAGTGAAGCACTACCTTTTTCCCACTTATCGATGCATGTACTGTACTGCAATCGTCATATACGTGCATAACTGATGTAAATAACGCATTTGTAACAGGCTCTATAGTCTCCCCGCTTGTGCACAGCTCCGGTACAGGTAGGGAGCCAGTATTGCTGTTCAGGATGTGCTGACAGGCGCATGCGTGAGCTGCCGTTTTCCTATTGAGCGATATGTACTTACTCGCGAGTGTACTTAAAGTGAGTGTCCTTAAACCGGGGTATGCCTGTAATGTACTAGTTTTAGGGTAATAAGAAAGACAGAAAGGAAACTGTATCACATAATGGGAAGTTAATGGTAAAGGAGGGATTCATGGCTTTTTGGGAGACAGGTAAAATCATATGTAATATCCATGTGAGGAAGTCACGGCTCTGTGAAACTCTAGTCACAATAAGTTTGCGAATTACTTTCATTGACAAAACCATACAGTAAAGATGTATTTCTTATTTTGTTTTACAGCCGATTCAACTGGCACCCATTCTCTATATACTACCTACAAGGATTATGAGATAATGTTCCATGTTTCTACCATGTTGCCATATACACCAAACAACAAGCAACAGGTAAGACAAATCTAACTTAATGCTAAACCTCTATAACAAATGCAAACTCTCGATCTGAAGCAATGTCGCCCTTCACATATGCAGTCGCAGCTTCATTCGCAGCTATTATTGATGGTGTTGTCATTGATAGCCTCCATTACATGGTAATGTTTTTTTCTAATGTTACCTCACCAAGTTGGTTGTTGCCAGCTTCCCACCCCACCCCCCACCACCCAAAAAAGTTACTGTGCACTGAACATACCACTCAATAACATATATTGGACTTAAAGCTGCAGTTCAGTCTTTTTTTTTTTTTTTTAATTCAATAGTTTTATGTGTGCAATCTCTAATTACCTAAAGAACTGTATAGCTGCCAGTCAATTCGTTCTCCATGTATTGATCGGCGAAATTTGGCGACATCTTTAGATATGGGATATGTTTTTCATCTGCTTCTGTCAGTCAGTGAAAGCTCATGAATATTCATGAGCACTCCTGCACCGACATGTGCAAGAGGGAGGGCAGGGCTCACAAAGGGGTGTGCCAGGGCTTGTGACAGGTCATGAAGGAGCAGTGCCTTAGTAAATGCTTGTTAAAATAGAATACAAGAAAATTGGTCTTTCAAAGTTATTTTTTTTAAAACAGAAAATGCTAAAAGTATTTTTTCTTACTACAGAACTGATTTATTTAAAAAAACACACATGCAGGATATTGACTGAACTGCAGCTTTAAAATTAAATTAAAGCATTCAGCTACGTAACACATTATCAACCATACATATTTTGCTTCAGAATTGGATCTGTTTAATAGTTGGGCAAATTTACGCCCCAATGCCTAATGGGAGAAAAAGCCCAAATGTCATGAAATCTATAATGCATTACTGCTTGTGTTATGGTCTAGTTAGTCTTAGGCCTCGGGCATGGTGCCTCGGGCCGCGCTGATCAGCGCTCCTGCTCTGCCTCGTCTGCTCAAACTGGAGCTTTTTTGTGTCCTGGCAGGCGAGGCAGTGAGTGCGCTTCGGAGGCGTGGCGGGAGGCGGGGCTAGTCCCTCGCTCCCATTGGATGTGAGCGGTCACGTGACCGCTCCTCCGCTTCCCTGAGCGGAAAATTTTAAATTTGCCTGTCTCCAAAATATCTGAGCCTCCGCACGCATGCGGAAGCGGCTGCTAAAGCCGCGCTGATGACAGATGCAGGGGGTAAGTGCATCGGCTCAGCAAGGCTAACTGTACTATGTCCCAGGCCTTATACTGTATACGAATTGAGACTTGAATGCTGCAAAAAAATTTGAGTCGCATTGCAGAAAAACCACTAGTGATTTGTATTTGTCATCATAAAATCAGTGTTTCTTAACAAAGTGAATCTGGTAAGATGCAGATGAAAAAGGTGTGCGTGCGTGTATATGTAGAGAAAATAATTGCGAATCCCTTAGGATTTTCACATATTTCAAACCTAAACTGTTATTAGATCATAGTCTAAGTCCTATAGATAAAGATAACCTGATGAAACAAATGACACACACAGTTGATATTTTTTCAACATTTATTTATCCACAAATGATTCAACATTCAATATCCATATGTGAAAAAGTATGTGACCCTTTAGATTCAGTACCTGGTGGCGCCCCCTTGAGCAGCAATGACTTCAACTAAGCATTTCCTGTAACTGCCGGTCAGTCTCGCATCAGTTTTGAGGATTTTTGGCCCATTCCTCCTTACAGAACTGCTTCAAAGCAGTGACATTTGAGGGCTTCCTTGCATGGACAGCTCACTTCATGTCCTGCCACACCATTTCGATGGGGTTTAGGTCCAGACTTTGACTAGGCCATCTAGAACACGAAATGTCTTCTTCTGCAGCCATTCTTTTGTAGATCTGCTTGTATGTTTAGGATCATTGTCTTGCTGCATGACCCACTTTCACTTCAGCTCACGGACAGATGGCCTGACATTCTCCTCTAGAATCTTCTGATACAATGCAGAATTCATGGTTGTATCAGTAATGGCAAACCGTCCATGTCCTGAGGCAGCAAACCAGCCCCAAACCATCACACTACCACCACCATGCTTGACGGTTGAGATGAGGTTCTTCTGTTCGAACGCAGTGTTTGGTTTTCGCCAAACATAACGTTTCTCATTGAGGTCCAAAAAGTTCTACCTGTGCTGCTTGTCTTTCTCTGGACAGACGAGTCATGTTCTTTTTAGAGAGCAGTGGTTTCGCCCTGGCTATCTTTCCATGAACACCATTCTTATTCAGTCTTTTTCTGATGGTCATGAACACTCACATTTTGGTAGGACGACTGCTCCTGGGTACAGTGACTGACTTTGGTCTTTAACTTTTTCCATTTGTGTGACAGTGGATTGGTGGAGCTCCAAATCCCTGGAAATGGTTTCTAGACTGAGCATCAATAACTGCTTTTCTGAGGTCCTCAGAGGTTTCTTTTGATCGTGGCATGACATGTATACACACCTATACGGTGAAGACCAAATTCACAACGTTTCTGATCTTTATATAGGATGGGGACTCCCAAACTCACCCCTGAAGATCTACCCAACCATTTAAACACCTGATTCTAATTATCGCCTTTAGTTTAGCTGCTAAAACCAGGGTTTCACTTACGTTTGCACATACCCTGACTCTTACTGTAATTACTCCTTGTCTAATTCAAACATTTTGTTTAAAAATACATGGAATTGGTTAATATAAACCCTATTGGATATTTAAGAAAAGATTGATTTTGACCCATGAAGGTGATCATGGAAAAACTGTGGAATTTCCGTATTTATCATTGGGGTTCACAAACTTTTTCTCGCCACTGTATGTACGAGTGTGGAAGTGTGGGTGTGTAGTATATACAGTATGTGCGCGTGTATGCTCTTTAATACAAGTATTTTTTCCTTCTTTGTAGGCGACACAAACATTTTATTTCTTCCTGCAGTGCCGATGAGTCATTTAGGGTTGGCGTTATGAGCCATTAGTCATAGTAGCTACTGAATTTTTGTTAAAGAAGTAATTCCACATAGATAATGATGGCTATGTTACATGCTATCTGAAAGGGAATGTAAAAATAGAATTGTTATTTTTTTGTGTTAGGATCTAGATGATCCAGAAAGAGCCCCTCATCCTGCTGGAGCGTACAATCTCTCAGTAGGAATCGTTCTACAAGCTTTTTTATTACAAATCGTATATTTAGTATCAATGCTTGGCATTGCTCACAAAGGAGACAATTATGAGGAAGCCGTTGTCTCTCTTAGTTAGCAGTGATTAGTGTTGGAGAAAAGTCTATTTGAATCTCAAAGCCAAAACACTTTTTACTTGCCAAATAAATTATTAATGCTAAAGCCTCAAACTTTTATGACAAGATCCAGGCTAATTAACTTGCCTTTTTTGAATAACAAAAAGTCAAAGAATGTATGGCATTAAATGCCCCTTTCTAAGCAACAATTTGCACTGCATTTCCTCCCCATTTAGTTACAGTTGGGGTTTGCTTTGAGATGAGGTAATCTCTGCATTATGAGGTCTTTATCCCACAAGATCCACTGTACACGCATCGTTGTGCTGCTCCGTGATGTGTGTGTGCGCACATTGTATATAAAGGAAGCACAAAACCTCCTGTTAATAATGTGGCAGTGTAGTATTCTTTCTTGTACAGTAAGATTGTCTGAAAGTATATCTGCAGACCGCTAATTAAGTGTTTTAAAAATAGTGTTAGAGCCGAGTTTCTGCTAATTGGAAAACGATCTCGATCATTATGTGAGGAAAAAGTTAACACAATTTGCCCAAATAAAAATATAAATAGATGAGGACTAAGCAGGCGTAACACTCCACAAGAAAACTGCCTCCTTACCACTGAGCGTACATTATCATTTTAAACACCCACAAATTAGAACATTATTGTAAAATGGTAGTGGTAACGGTGCTAGAGTACAGCATGGTATATAATGCTAATAAACACGAGTGGATGTTTTTTAAAAGCTACTTGTTATGAACAGTTGATGCTTATAAGAACGTGACACGTTATTAATCCCTTTGCTACCAGAGGTGCCTAGAACACAACGGCAGCAAGGGGCTTGCGATGTGTAATTCCTTTGCATAGGGGCTTCAATCAACACATTGGTTTGTGCCACCGGTTAGCATCACATTTCTGCCTACCCTTGTTTCAGAGAGAAGGTGGGGGCACGCACAGTTATGGTGAAGAGCTGGCACGGGTGCTCAGAAAGCCCCGGGGAGTTGGGGTATAGCAGATCCTGGGAAGATCATTGGAGTGCCGTCGTCTTCCCAGGATCCGCCCTAGTTTGAAAGCAGACAAGGAGGTGCCACCTCTACTTTCCGGGTATACTCGGCGGTGGTCACGGTGTGGTGCTACTAGGGGGAAGTACCACTTCATTTTCATTTACAACCCCAGAGTACCACTCCTTCTTTTTTTTTTTTATTGATAAACTAATGGCTACAGATTCTGATGAAAAATATATATTTATTTATATTTTAGGAACGATAAATACCCGATACAGAATTTTTTTAAAGTTCTTTTTTGAGCCACTGTAACCGCTGGTTATTCTGGTCGGCAATTGCATAGACATGAAATACGCTTGTGTGGGCCCGAACGTTAAAATAAAGGAGGTTTTTATGTAGTGTAATTGTAAACATGATACTACAGTTTACACTGCCAATCCTTAACATAATAATACAATAGACAATAAATAAATGTTACATTATAGGTAATTATGCAGGTCCCACAGTCCTTAAAACAACCAGTTTCATACAAAAATAATTACACCTGTGTTGCAGTAAGGGGCTGTCTGCCGGCACATGTTGCCATAGGAACGGAAGTTCTAATTCCTGCAGCTTGCTTTGTATTCACAAATAGATGTTACTGGTATTGAGGAAATTGTTTTAACTCTTGTGTTGAATTGGAAGTGCATCATTCATTTAATATGATGTTTTCAGAATATAAATATTTATGGGCAAATGCCATGTGTTGTCCTTAACCAAAAGAGACAACGGTCAGAATCAATCACTAATGAGCACATTTTCAAGTTAGATATATATATATATATATATATATATATATATATATATATATATATATATATATATATATATATATATATATATATATATATATATATATATATATATATATATATATATATATATATATATATATATATATATACACACAGTGGTTGACAAATCACCAAAAAATCTACTCGCCACACAAAAATATCTACTCGCCACCTAGTACCAAACGTGTGCTGCTTGGGCCAATATTTACTCGCCCGGGGGTTAAATCCACTCGCCCGGGGCGAGCAAATGTATAGGTTTGTCGAACACTGTATATATATATATTTACACACACACACTGTTCAGGGGGGGGGGGGTAGGCTTCCTTTCAATTTTTCATCATATTTTATATCTCTCTCTCTCTCTCTCTCTCTCTCTCTCTCTCTCTCTCTCTCTCTCTCTCTCTCTCTCTCTCTCAAACCCCATGAAAATGTGCACAATTGTATGCCTGTTCTGTAGATTCACACCATGTAAGAAACACAATGTAAACTGATGTTAACTAAATTGATGTCACTATGATGTCAGTAAGTACCAGATACACTGCGGTGGGGTCAAGTCTATTAAACAAGAAATGAGAGTTTTTCCTTTGTAACTGTAAATGTGTTCCTGTTGTAATCTCATGTGAAACCCTGAGATTACTATAACGTCTGCGTATAAATAGGGTGACCAGATTTACAAAAGTAAAAGCCGGGACACATTAAAACATTTTTTATAAAACAAATGACATCACCAACTGCGCCCCTTCTCTTTTATGTCTCTCTGCCCCTCTCTGTCCCCCCTTCTCTCACACACAAACCCCATTCTCTCCCCCACATCCCTTCATTCTCTCTCTCTCCCCCACATCCCTCCATTCTCTCCCTCCCCGTCCCTATATTCTCTCACCCCCCATCCCTTCATTCTCTCTCCCCCATCCCTCCATTCTCTCTCTCCCCATCCCTCCATTCTCTCTCCCCATCCCTCCATTCTCTCTCCCCCATCCCTCCATTCTCTCTCCCCCCATCCCTTCATTCTCTCTCCCCCATCCCTCCATTCTCTCTCTCCCCATCCCTCCATTCTCTCTCCCCATCCCTCCATTCTCTCTCCCCCATCCCTCCATTCTCTCTCCCCATCCCTTCATTCTCTCTCTCCCCATCCCTTCATTCTCTCTCTCCCCATCCCTTCATTCTCTCTCTCCCCATCCCTCCATTCTCACCTTCCCCATCCCTCCATTCTCTCTCCCCATCCCTTCATTCTCTCTCTCCCCATCACTTCATTCTCACCTTCCCCATCCCTCCATTCTCTCTCCCCATCCCTTCATTCTTTCTCTCCCCCATCCCTTCATTCTCTCTCTCCCCCATCCCTCCATTCTCTCTATCCCCATCCCTCCATTCTCTCCCTCCCCATCCCTCCATTCTCTCCCTCCCCATCCCTCCATTCTCTCACCCATCCCTCCATTCTCTCACCCATCCCTCCATTCTCTCACCAATCCCTCCATTCTCTCAGCCATGCCTCCATTCTCTCCCCATCCCTCCATTCTCTCTCCCCCATCCCTCCATTCTCTCTCCCCCCATCCCTTCATTCTCTCTCCCCCATCCCTCCATTCTCTCTCTCCCCATCCCTCCATTCTCTCTCCCCATCCCTCCATTCTCTCTCCCCATCCCTCCATTCTCTCTCCCCATCCCTCCATTCTCTCTCCCCATCCCTCCATTCTCTTCCCCATCCCTCCATTCTCTCTCTCCCCATCCCTCCATTCTCTCTCTGCCCATCCCTCCATTCTCTCACCGTCCCTCCATTCACTCACCCTTCCCTCCATTCTCTCACCCTTCCCTCCATTCTCTCACCCTTCCCTCCATTCTCTCCCCATCCATCCATTCTCTGTCCCCCATCCCTCCATTCTCTCTCCCCCATCCCTCCATTCTTTCCCCCATCCCTCCATTCTCTCTCCCCCATCCCTCCATACTCTCTCCCCATCCCTCCATTCTCTCCCTCTCCCATCCCTCCATTCTCTCCCTCTCCCATCCCTCCATTCTCTCCCTCTCTCATCCCTCCATTCTCTCCCTCTCCCATCCCTCCATTCTCTCCCTCTCCCATCCCTCCATTCTCTCCCTCTCTCATCCCTCCATTCTTTCCCCCATCCCTCCATTCTCTCTCCCCCATCCCTCCATACTCTCTCCCCATCCCTCCATTCTCTCTCCCCCATCCCTCCATACTCTCTCCCCATCCCTCCATTCTCTCCCATCCCTCCATTCTCTCCCTCTCCCATCCCTCCATTCTCTCCCTCTCTCATCCCTCCATTCTCTATCCCCCCCATCCCTCCATTCTCTATCCCCCATCCCTCCATTCTCTATCCCCCATCCCTCCATTCTCTATCCCCCATCCCTCCATTCTCTCTCCCCCATCCCTTCATTCTCTCTCCCCCATCCCTCCATTCTCTCTCTCCCCATCCCTCCATTCTCTCTCCCCCATTCCTCCATTCTCTCTCCCCATCCCTTCATTCTCTCTCCCCCATCCCTCCATTCTCTCTCTCCCCATCCCTCCATTCTCTCTCTCCCCATCCCTCCATTCTCTCTCTCCCCATCCCTCCATTCTCTCTCTCCCCATCCCTCCATTCTCTCTCTCCCCATCCCTCCATTCTCTCTCCCCCATCCCTTCATTCTCTCTCCCCCATCCCTCCATTCTCTCTCTCCCCATCCCTCCATTCTCTCTCTCCCCATCCCTCCATTCTCTCTCTCCCCATCCCTCCATTCTCTCTCCCCCATCCCTTCATTCTCTCTCCCCCATCCCTCCATTCTCTCAGCCATCCCTCCATTCTCTCAGCCATGCCTCCATTCCCTCACCCATCCCTCCATTCTCTCTCTATTCTCTCTCTCACCCATCCCTCCATTCTCTCTCCCCCATCCCTCCATTCTCTCCCCCCATCCCTCAATTCTCTCTCCCCATCCCTCTATTCTCTCCCTCTCCCATCCCTCCATTCTCTCCCCACCATCCCTCCATTCTCTCTCCCCATCCCTCCATTCTCTCTCTCCCCCAGCCCTCCATTCTCTCTCCCCCATCCCTCCATTCTCTCTCCCCCATCCCTTCATTCTCTCTCCCCCATCCCTTCATTCTCTCTCCCCCATCCCTCCATTCTCTCTCCCCATCCCTTCATTCTCTCTCTCCCCCAATCCCTTCATTCTCTCTCTCCCCATCCCTCCATTCTCTCTCCCCATCCCTTCATTCTTTCTCTCCCCCCATCCCTCAATTCTCTCTCCCCATCCCTCCATTCTCTCTCTCCCCATCCCTCCATTCTCTCTCTCCCCATCCCTCCATTCTCTCTCTCCCCATCCCTCCATTCTCTCTCTCCCCATCCCTCCATTCTCTCTCCCCATCCCTCCATTCTCTCTCCCCCATCCCTCCATTCTCTCTCTCCCCATCCCTCCATTCTCTCTCTCCCCATCCCTCCATTCTCTCTCTCCCCATCCCTCCATTCTCTCTCCCCCATCCCTTCATTCTCTCTCCCCCATCCCTCCATTCTCTCAGCCATGCCTCCATTCCCTCACCCATCCCTCCATTCTCTCTCTCACCCATCCCTCCATTCTCTCTCCCCCATCCCTCCATTCTCTCCCCCCATCCCTCAATTCTCTCTCCCCATCCCTCTATTCTCTCCCTCTCCCATCCCTCCATTCTCTCCCCACCATCCCTCCATTCTCTCTCCCCATCCCTCCATTCTCTCTCTCCCCATCCCTCCATTCTCTCTCTCCCCAACCCTCGATTCTCTCTCTCCCCATCCCTCCATTCTCTCTCTCCCCATCCCTCCATTCTCTCAGCCATCCCTCCATTCTCTCACCCATCCCTCCATTCTCTCAGCCATGCCTCCATTCCCTCACCCATCCCTCCATTCTCTCTCTCACCCATCCCTCCATTCTCTCCCCCCATCCCTCAATTCTCTCTCCCCATCCCTCAATTCTCTCTCTCCATCCCTCTATTCTCTCCCTCTCCCATCCCTCCATTCTCTCCCCACCATCCCTCCATTCTCTCTCCCCATCCCTCCATTCTCTCTCTCCCCCATCCCTCCATTCTCTCTCCCCCATCCCTCCATTCTCTCTCCCCCATCCCTTCATTCTCTCTCCCCCATCCCTTCATTCTCTCTCCCCCATCCCTCCATTCTCTCTCCCCATCCCTTCATTCTCTCTCTCCCCCCATCCCTTTATTCTCTCTCTCCCCATCCCTCCATTCTCACCTTCCCCATCCCTCCATTCTCTCTCCTTATCCCTTCATTCTTTCTCTCCCCCATCCCTTCATTCTCTCTCTCCCCCATACCTCCATTCTCTCTCTCCCCATCCCTCCATTCTCTCTCTCCCCATCCCTCCATTCTCTCTCTCCCCATCCCTCCATTCTCTCTCTCCCCATCCCTCCATTCTCTCAGCCATCCCTCCATTCTCTCAGCCATCCCTCCATTCTCTCAGCCATCCCTCCATTCTCTCAGCCATGCCTCCATTCTCTCACCCATCCCTCCATTCTCTCTCTCACCCATCCCTCCATTCTCTCTCCCCATCCCTCCATTCTCTCCCCCCCATCCCTCAATTCTCTCTCCCCATCCCTCTATTCTCTCCCTCTCCCATCCCTCCATTCTCTCCCCACCATCCCTCCATTCTCTCCCCACCATCCCTCCATTCTCTCTCCCCCATCCCTCCATTCTCTCTCTCCCCATCCCTCCATTCTCTCTCCCCATCCCTCCATTCTCTCTCCCCCATCCCTCCATTCTCTCTCCCCCATCCCTTCATTCTCTCTCCCCCATCCCTCCATTCTCTCTCTCCCCATCCCTCCATTCTCTCTCCCCATCCCTCCATTCTCTCTCCCCATCCCTCCATTCTCTCTCCCCATCCCTCCATTCTCTCTCCCCATCCCTCCATTCTCTCTCCCCATCCCTCCATTTCCTCTCCCCCATCCCTTCATTCTCTCTCCCCCATCCCTCCATTCTCTCCCCATCCCTCCATTCTCTCCCCATCCCTCCATTCTCTCCCCATCCCTCCATTCTCTCACCCATCCCTCCATTCTCTCACCCTTCCCTCCATTCTCTCACCCTTCCCTCCATTCTCTCCCCATCCATCCATTCTCTGTCCCCCATCCCTCAATTCTCTCTCCCCCATCCCTCCATTCTTTCCCCCATCCCTCCATTCTCTCTCCCCCATCCCTCCATTCTCTCTCCCCATCCCTCCATTCTCTCCCTCTCCCATCCCTCCATTCTCTCCCTCTCTCATCCCTCCATTCTCTCCCTCTCCCATGCAGAGAGAGAGAGACGCCAAGCAGTTAAGAGGGGCGGAGAGAGACCGACCAGTGGGGCAGAGAGACAGAACACATAACAAAAGAGAGGGCCATAGAGAGACACAGGGCAGAGGAGAGGAGCAGAGTGACACATAAGGCAAAGGAGAGCGGCGGACACAGAACCCCTGATCGCAGTCATTTTTCCCCCCCGCGATCCCCGTTATAGCGCGGTTGCATTATGTTGACCCCAAACACCGCGTTATAACGGGGTCCAGCTGTATATATAACAATGGGGCCCCGATACATAAACTTAAATATTTAAAAACTGACTAAAGAAAAGAATCACTGCAGAAAACGCAATAAGGGTTGTTGGAAAATATAAGTGTTTGCTTTTGTAAATGAAATATTACTGATTACATCTTTATTATTGTACTGACATTATTAATCAAATTAATTGAGGAAGGCATGCTTTGTGTTGCTTGAATAACTTATGTAGTGATTTTCCTTTTTTTGCAGCTGTTGAGGAAGCGTCACATCGGCAACGATATTGTGACAATAGTATTCCAGGAGCCTGGAGCTCAGCCTTTCAGTCCCAAGAACATCCGTTCCCACTTCCAGCATGTCTTTGTTATCGTGAGAGCGCATAACTCTTGCACTGACTCAGTCAGCTACAGGTATGGTTTTACTGCACTGCTCTGTATCCTGTTTATACTAGTACTTTGCAGCAGATTTGCTCAAAGTAGTGAATTAAGGACCATATTTACTAAGCTTCTAAGCGGTAAGTTACGTTAGTCCAATAATATGAATGAAAACAAATATATAAAACAGTGGAACAAATAATACCAATGTAATTAAGTGAAATTTAAAGTGCTTATTCTAATTGGCCCTACAGCTGAGTTATACTCTCACCCAAAGAGCAAGAACATAAAATTCAGAGAAATGGAGAAGCGTGGGGGGACCTATTGCGCAAAGACGAAAAAAACAACATAGTGTAATCTGTATATATACAGAGAAAGTTCCTGCTTCAATGATTGAACTCACAAGATCATCAATATTTTCGAGCAGAGAACTGGAGAAATCCTGGATCCCAACGGCAGGACTACTGACACGTTTCCCTCTATGGATCTCGATCTCTCATCCAAATAGAGCTCCATATAGAAAGGATATATTCAAAAGGCAAACATAGTATAATGCCACTTTAATAAAAAACAGTAGAAAAAATATGCACAGTGTACTCACGTATTTCCAAATGTAAAAGCGCGCTAAGAGTACACCCGACTCAGAGTGGCATACGAGTTCCGTTCCTCTCGCTAGCTCTGGCGTGTGTAACCCCAGATCCGAAATTCCTTCCGCGTCGTCTGGTGTAAAGATCCCATTTCACGTTGCATAGAGGGATTTGCGTAATGTAGAACGATCAGCTGGGCTCTCTGTGTCGCTCTCGCGTTCTTCACTTAACACGTTTCACTAAAGCTTCATCAGGGGTGTGGATTGCAATGCTGCGGACTATAGTCCCTTTTGTACCCTCATTGTAAATTGATTTAAAGTGACAGTGTCCATCAATATGACAGGCAAATATAAATTGAGTACAGGCTTGATTATAACACAAACTAAAAGTAATTGATTTTCAAAATTGAAATTTTATATAGGCCAAGTAATATTAAGGATCATAAATAATACTGATCAATACTTTCCAATAGGATCTTCCAAAAGATGCAATTGATAAAATTCGAAGAACAAACGTGCTAAAAAAAGAAATGTAAAGAAAAAACTACCCTCAGATAGTCATTCAAGAGTCACATAAAAAAATCTAGAAAATCAAATGGAAAGGAATTCATCAAATATAAAGACAAACAATTCGAAAATGAATATCTATTGGAAAATGGGGTGACGTTTATAACGCAATATGGCAGCCAGGCCAATGAAGTAACAAAATGTGACACTAAACACTGGGAGATATTGAAAAAAGATCAGTCACTTTGAACCAGTTTACCAAATAAACCTGAAATGAACTTTACCAAAGCGAACAATTAAACAAATCAGATTACCCCTAGTCAAATTGCAAAGAAAATAAAGATCAAAATTGGTCATGTAAAAGACCTAAAGGTTTTCACAAATGTTAATGAATTAAATGTACAACTTTTACATTTTAAACATCTACGGGCGACGGCATGCTCGGCGCGGAGAAGAGACGCTCCTCTGAGGCCGCCCATAGTGCTTGCGTGCGAGCGACCGCACGATGAAGCGTGACGGCGCAGCAGCATTTCTAGCAGGCAAGAAGTGTGTTCTCGCGTGACGCCCGCGTCACGAATCAACACTTTATTGCCTGGTTACTGCCCATTCATAACTTTTTGGTCAACCTGTGTAACAAAACATGTAATGCTACAACAAGAAATTACTTTGCAAGAAGTTAGGTTTATTCAATTTTTCCTTTTGCGCAAATCTGAAAATCATTTTCCTATAAATAGGTCATATAGAAAAAATAATAATTTCATGTATTTCTGCAAATGTTTTTTTTTTTTTTTTTTTACATATTTGACAGGACCATTGTCACATTTTCATATGGGACTATAAGGAAAATTGGATCAGAATTTTTTGCCGCCAACTTTTGACACCATGTATATTTTGAAGAAAATATTAATATGAATGTGTTTTTGAAATGTATTTAATTATAAAAAGAAATATATTCAAAGCCACAATTTAAAAAGTATTACGAAGCAATCTGTTACATTTTCTAATACAATGTAACACCAATTACAAAGGGTTTTGTCCATCAAATTTAAGTTAATGTTTCTGTTTTAAATTGTATGGGTAAAACATTACACTGAAAATAAACGGATTAACCTACTTTGCTGGAAAACCTTCCCAGTAATGAAGAATGAAACAAAATACTCGCTTGCACCATTATATGATATTTTCATACATGGATATTTGTGCAATAATCAGTTTGTGTTTTAAACGAATCCCCCAGTGTACAAAATAATTCATTTCAAACAAAGATGGGAGAAGATATGAAATGGAGGATTTTATTTCTTGCGATTCTGAATTTGTGATATATTTGTTTTTGTCCTTGCAATAAATTTTACGTAGGCAGCACAACCTGGACATTTAACACGAGAGTGGGAGAACACATTAGAAGCATTCTGTGAAGGTGTGGAAACAGCTTTTCGAACCATTTAAAAACTTTCCACAATCAAAATCCGATGGAAATACGTTTCTTTGGCATAGATAAAGTAAAAGATAATCACTGAGGAAGTAATCGAATGCAGTCCATTTCTCAACTACACACATTGTGGATATTTAAATTAAAAAGTATAGCGCACTTTGAGTTAAACGTTGAAATTGATTTGGTTTAATTGCTGTCATTTTTTGTTAATTTAATTTTAGTTTTTATTACTATTATATAGTACGAAATAGTTATAGTAAATGTATATATAAAATTCTTCTCTCCTCTTCAAAATGGATCCCATTCGATCACCAGACCTATAAGTAGGTTTTCAATGAGATCATCTTATGTATCATTTTCCAATTAATCAGGATCTAGTTCCAATGTGGACAACACTGGTGGACATTTGGCATTCTACTAGCCCCTAGTTTACAATAGAGTATATAAATGATACTATATAACATTCTAATTAGAGCAGACCACAGAGTCAATAGACAACTCCATTATATTATATTTCTTCCCAGTTTAAAAATGTTTCTTGTGTATTTTTTTTAAGTATTTTTTAATTTCAACACATTTAATATAATATCCACTAAAGTCTTTTTTTAATGATTTTATCATTTTTTAATGTATTTTAATATTCACAGTTTACATATAGTTGTCTTACCAAGAATACATGATATCCTTTAGTAAATATAGGTTCTTTTGTATTTAGATATGTCAATTTAGAAATGATCACCATAGATCTAATATTGAGATCTTTATCCAATTGTATTCTTGCATCTTTTGGGAGATCCAATTGGAAAGTATTGATCAGTATTATTTATGATCCTTATAATATTACTTGGCCTATTTAAAATTTCAATTTAGAAAATCAATTGCTTTTTGTTTGCATTATAAGCAAGCATGTACTCAATTTATATTTGCCTGTCATATTGATCTATACAGCTTTTATTGTTGGAATATGTTGTTGGAATGCAATGTTGAACTTGCCCTGTACATCTTGTTAAATGGACACTGTCACTTTAAATCAATTTATCATGAGGGTACAAAAGGGACTATAGTCCGCAGCATTGCAATCCACACCCCTGATGAAGCTTTAGCGAAACGCGTTAGGTGAAGAACTCGAGAGCGACACAGAGCGCCCAGCTGATCGCTCTACATTATGGAAATCCCTCTATGCAACGCGAGATGGGATCACGCGGAAGTGATTTCGGATCTGTGGCTACGCCGCAGCTCTTAGCACGCTTTTACATTTGGAAATACGTGAGTACACTGTGCATATGTTTTCTACTGTTTTTTTTATTAAAGTGGCATTATAATCTGTTTGCCTTTTTGAAAATTTCCTTTCTATATGGACCTCTAATTGGATGAGAGATCGAGATCCATAGAGGAGAAAAAAATGGCAGCAGTCCTGCCGTTAGGATCCAGGATTTCTCCAGTTCTCTGCCTGAAAAAATTGGTGATGTTGTGAGTTCAATCATTGAAGCGGGAACTTTCCCTGTTTTATATACAGATTATATTTATATGAATGAACTGAAGGTGTCTTACTGCTTAACAAGTCTTTATGGCCTTATGCAATTGCCAGTCTGGAGAACTTATTTGAACCCCAATTTCTGTTCAGTGTGTCTCTTTCTCTTCCTGTACACTGTGTACCAAACATTAGATCAGGGGTAGCCAATGCAGTCCTCGAGCTACCAAATGGTCAGGTTTTCAGGATATCCCTGCTTCTGCACAGGTGGCCTTCGAAGGACTGGAGTTGGCTGCCCCTGCATTAGAATCTATGCTCATTGGGGTTGGGACGGTGATGGGTGGTGGTGGAATTCGGTATCTACATTTCCTTTTATATGTTCATTGTTTGTATTTAGTATGTAATATGGATTTTGTTTGGTGACACTGCACACTCCTACAGCAATAGATAATAGGATTGCACTGCAGTACATGTTACTGCTTGAATGGGATTAACTCCAGTAAAGGAGCCAATAGTGAGTCCTCAGTTAATGGTCGGTATGACATCTGGAGTTGGAAAGTCTCAGGCCTACTAAATATGAAAGCAAACTCGGGAATCCCATGATAAAATGTAGGTGTAGTGGCCATTGGATGTGGTTTGATCGGCCTCACTAAAAATAAACTATTTATTTAAGCACATAGGCTCTTACCCGGTATGGACCGTTGAGGACACTGTTTCTCCCATATAAATGAACGGACATTTCTGCATCATTTACTGGGCGTTAACCGCTTCTCAGCTTATTGAACAGGCGCGAAATACATTTAGTGATGCAATTCAACTGCTCATGGCTGATCACTCCTTCAGGATTGTATCTGTACATTCTGTAAATTGTTTGTACGGATTGGTGTTAGAATTTCAAGGCCAAGTATGAAAAGGTTTTGTAACACATGTCTTGTAACAGATGGCAGCTGTTACATTATGGTTTTAATGCATGTTGCTAAGTGGAACTGCACCTGTACTCCTTTTTTTTGTTTTTTTACTCTATTTATAGTGTGGCTGTTACAAGATCCAGAGATGTACCAGCCTTTGGACCCCCACTCCCTAAAAGCTTTACCTTTCCAAAATCCACAGTGTTCAGGGACTTCCTTTTAGCAAAAGTTATTAATGCAGAGAATGCTGCCCATAAGTCTGAAAAGTTCCGGGCTATGGCTACCCGGACACACCAGGAGTACCTGAAAGACCTTGCTGAAAAAAATGTCACCAATACCTCTATTGATTCATCTGGAAAGTTTCCCTTCATCTCATTAGCATCAAAAAAGAAAGAAAAGGTGAAACCATATCCTTGGGCTGAGCTGCTTAGCTCTGGTGCCATTGTGTGGAACGTACAAGTGGAAGACTTCAGCAATGCTTTGGAGATAGAATGCTTGCTGTGCATCTCTAACGAAATATTGGCCCTGGTTGAGCATGAATCAAAAAGCGTGATATTTAACTGTCCAAGCCGGGATGTTATAGGTTGGACCTCCAATAACATGGCAATTAAACTTTTTTATGAGCGAGGAGAGTGTGTTTTCATGAGGAGTTTCAGCAACAACACTGAAGACATCAAGGAGATTGTCAAGAGATTGGAAGTAAGATATTTATATATATATATACTTACTTATCACTCAAAGGTGATGCAAACTTGTGAAGTAGACAAGGTGAAAACAGCTCATTTAGTAGGAATGAAATTGAGCTGCCTATTTAGTTGAAATTAAATCAAATCTTTGAAAGACATGCTAAAATTGAATATAACCCATTGGCGTGTACTGTATATGCATGAATACAAGTAACGGCTCCCTTACACTTCTGTATAGCCACTCTTCATATTGTTGGTAGATGTTGGGGCACCAGTGATTCAAACCACTGTACTTTTTTTAATATTGGGATCCACGCACCACACATTTCACATCTTAAGGACACATCTTGAAAACGCTCCATACTTTACCAAACAGATTTCCATAGTTTTACAACGGTGAAGTATTGTCCTTACAAATTTAAATTGAGTTGCTCAACCCTGCTAATTGTATCTTGGGAAATCCCTGCCCCCATCCCTGTCTCTGAAAGGCACAGCCACAAGTAGCATTACATTTTTTTTGTTATTACAAATATTGCTGTTTTTATAAAGCACTAACCTATTCCAGAGCCCAGCACAGTGGAAGAAAAAAATGCAGATCTTACTTAAAAAAACACATAATGATGTAAAAGGGAAAGAGCTCACTAGCCAATGAGCTTACAATCTAACGAGAAGATTTTAGTTTTGGTTTCAATAGGTGAGGGAAAAGGAGCAGGTGTTCATAATGCCATGTTTCTTTCTTCAAATACAAAGTAGTTCTAATTGAAACGTCTAAGCTTTATATTTGTACTATTACAGTCTGTAGTACAACTAGGTAAGTCGACCACACTCTTCCCAAATACAAAGGTGACAAAGTATTGTTGTAACCTGCTACTTTAAGGTAGCCTAGTTTCTAACCATTTACCATGCATTTCAGAACATTACGAAGGGGTGCGAGACTGTGGAGATGACTCTGAGAAGAAATGGTCTGGGACAGCTAGGCTTTCATGTGAATTATGAGGGCATTGTTGCAGAGGTCGAGCCCTACGGCTATGCCTGGCAGGCGGGCTTAAGACAAGGAAGCCGACTGGTGGAGATCTGCAAAGTTGCAGTGGCCACGCTGAGCCATGAGCAGATGATTGACCTTCTAAGAACATCTGTAACTGTAAAGGTGGTCATTATCCTGCCACACGAGGAGGGTATTCCACGCAGGTACTGATTGAAATAGCTGTTTACAGGGTTAAATTATTCATGTTTCATGGGACTCAGTGTAAGAAAAGGACAACACAGCTAATGCTACATTTCATTAACTATGGCCACCCACAAATGTGGCTATATAAAGATAATTCTCATATGTAATATTTGTGCATTTGTGGCAGGATTCCTATTTACTGGGTTTTGTGCAAAGTGCACATTGTGCCATTTTCTAATACAACACAAACCATGCTATATAAAATGAATACACAAAAGATCTTCCTTCCCATTAAAAGTACATGACCATGTTGCTGCGTGGAGCAGCCTGCAATGCAGTGTTTTACAGTGTGTGTAGCAGGTCACTCTGCAAGCGGGGCTTTTTGCAAGCGGTTTTCTGTTTTAATATGTGGAATGTTACAAGGGTTATTTTACACTTTGTATTTTATATGGGGTTTTTTTTTTGTTTGCTGGTTTGCATGTTACAGGAAGAATCTTACACGCCCAGCGAAATGTATAGGCGAGGGGGAGGTTATTTATGAACATGTAGAGAGCTTTGCAATTAGTCTCTAAAGGGATAGTCATGCAGAAAGAAACACCAACCTGAAAACTATTTCAATCTTGTACAAAGGAGGGAGGGAGGCATTGTCTTTATGTAGGCGTTTAACTCATTTTTATCTAGAGGAGCTGTGCTCTAAGAATCACATAAGTTATGAATTTATACTTTAGACCATTGTTAATTAAAGAAATCTTGAAAACCTGGTATGTTGGTTGCTTTCATGAACTGAACCCGGGAGTCCTGTTTTAGACCCAAATATTCTAGAGTGGTTGTTTTTTTTGTGCTGGTAGAATAAAGTGTGTGGTGTTCCCCGACCCTTGAGCATAGGGTCATATATTGTCGTTGTAGAGGTAAGTCATTAACTACATTCTTTGAGTACTGAGGAAAAGGCGCTTAAATGTTCTTTTTGACATTATTTAAAAATCATACTTGATGAGTTTGATGTTTTGGTAACTGAAATATCAAGACATTCCAAGTCAGGAAATGCGTCTAGTGAGTTTTTGCCAAAAATGCACTTAATGAGCAGTTTTACCTCTACAAAGATGGTATCGTTCACTTGTTCTTTAACAATTTGCGTGTTGGTGGTAATCATAAAGCTAGTTCATTTTACTAACAGACTCAACATTTTCCAAACCGGCTCAGTTTATTAAATTGGCACGAGATCATACAGAACAGTGTTAACTGGTTAAAGATTTTACATCTCCCATCCTGCTTGAAATACGTGAACTGGCTATTCTTGTTTGCAGACTGATGGAGCCCTGGTCCTAGTTTCACCATTCCAATACTTGCACGAAGAAGGGTCAATAATGTGCATGTCTATGTAGCATTTTATTTTCCTTCATGTAGCACAAACCATTTGCCCAAAACGATTTAATAGAAGTATACAGGCATTTATAAATATTGGAGATACTGATGTTCTAATACGGTGACGTGAACCCGAGACATCACATTTCACATGGAAAGAAACCAGTAGCAGTCTCAATATAACTTGCCATTAGGTGTAAATGTGTTTTTTTAATTTATTTATGAAAATGTTTTACCAGGAAGTAATACATTGAGTTACCTCTCTTTTTCAGTATGTCCTGGGAAATATGTCATTTTCTGAATAAAGGTTAACCTCTTCCTTTTAGGGGTTGCACAGAAACCTACCGTATGCCAACAGTGGAGTATAAAATGAATGAGGGGATTCCATATGAGCTGAAATTCCCATTCAGAAACAACAACAAATGGCAGAGGAACGCAGCCAAGGGGGAGTCTGCTCAGTTGCGACAGGTTCCTTCCCAGCTACAGAGTCCAGTGTCCTCCAGGGTTTCGTCTGTAAAAGGAGAAGCAAAAACACAAACTCCAGAACGTGTATCAAACATTCCACGGAGCATTTCTAGTGATGGCCGTCCACTGGAGAATAAGAGGTAACATCTAACGTGACATTTTGTGAGCAATGTTTTCAACATTTATAAATGTATCAATATTTATTACAGAAGTACAAAGTCAGTCAGTTGGAAATCATGAGATGGAAGTATCGTCTTAAAATAGTTTACAGTCTAAGTGGTATAGTAAGACAAAGGATAGCAGTGATGTGTGTATATTTGTGTTGGATGTTGCTGAGAAAGTTGCATTCAAAGGAATTTTGGATGTGGTGATAGGAATGGTGTTTTAATGGAAGCAGGTAATGTAGGTAAGAGAACAGTGGAGACAGTGTAACTCTATAGGGTGGAAAAGATTATAGGGTATAGAGCTTGGTGAAAAATGATGGCAGACATTTTGTAATTGTGATATATTCAATAGCAAGTAACTGGCAATGCAGCAATTTGTTTTCTTAAATAAGTCTACTCCGTAAAATGTAGTAGTGAAAAAAGTAATTTGGTGAAACAATTTACCATAATTGCTTGATGTAGCCAGTAACTTATACGCATCCAATTGTTTGATCACTGGTTCCAGGCCGCGTGTATGTACAGTAAGTTTGACATTTTCAGAGTTTAATATCTGATGTCGGTCGTCATAGTGATTTGATATGCATAACAGTGACCGCCTGCCGTTACCGCCCGACTAGCAGTATTAGTGTGAGGAATAATGGTCACTCTATTTAAAATCATACCTATAATAAGTGATGGGCAGTGTGTACATTTTTCTACTAGGGGAATATAACATCACGTGTGCAACATGTTTTATACTTTTTAAAATCAGGATATCTCCTGGCTCCGAGATCTATGTCACGGTTTCATCTGCTGCTATTGGACGATCTCAGCAGTGTCGTAACTCCCCCAGCAACTTGTCATCCTCCAGTGACACCGGCTCAGGTGGAGGTGCCCATCGCAGACAGAAGTCCATGCCGGAAGGGTAGGCCTTTTCTTTCACTTACATTTGTAACCCTTAAAGCAGCAGTCTGGGTTGCATTTCTTGCTTTGTTGTTGTTTTCTTTTAGTTATAGGATTGAAGTAGGCAGTCTTCGGAACGGAACTATGTTAATTTCAACTCCGGGGACCCCCTGCTTCCCAGGTAGCAGCCCCAACAGGGCTTTTTGGGGCTAACATAATGGCGGCTTTAAATGGCGGCTTTAAATGTCTTGCGGGCCAATAGGAAGCCGTGACGTCATCCATTGCGGCCTCCTATTGGCCTGCGTGACAAAGGACGTATTAACATGACGGCGATACCGGCACCCCCTACGGAGGTAAGTATCTTGGGAATCAGGGGGTTCCCATAGCTGAAATTAATGTAGTTCAGCTCTGGGGACCCTTGCTTCAATCCTGAAACAGAAAAATAAAGCAATAATTGCCACCTGGATGGAGAGCTGCTTTAAAGCATTGGAGTTTTTGCGACATCTTTGCCCCCCTCTTTGGTTCTTGTTTTTGCTTTCTTATATATTGGTGAGCGTAAAGCTTCAGAGGTGAATATTTCTGTGAGCTCTATACACTGTTGATGCAACACACTGTTCTCTTTCTCACCATCCTATTTATAAATGTATTTGTTTCTGTTTAATAATGCTGGTCTCCTTTGCATGGCTTTGACGGTTTGTAAAGTGTGCTTCGTTTTTCTGCTCTGAGTTATAAATTGCTTCATTTTCACCAGCTGGAGCTGGTCCATCCTCATTTGGATTTCATTTTTCCACCTCCCGGAGTTAGTAACCTTTTGGAATATGGAATGTCAAATCTTCCATTTTCTGTAGTTAGCACTTTCTTCAGGATCACAGTCTTGGATTGGAACTGTTTCAGCACGGCAACTCTGCTTTGCGTGACAATGCAACTCGACAAATCCGCTAAACACAGAAGAAACTCATATGGCCTATGCACTTTAGAGTTAATACGTTTGTAAAGCGGAGTACCTCCAAGTCCCTGGTGCTACAGTCTGTGACATGTTGATGATGTTTTATTCTAACATTTAAAGACACTTACTGGCTTGATCGATATGTTAAGGCCTTTTGAATCTGAACCAATGTTGATGGAAGGACTTTGCAACTCGAAGAACAGATAGAAGCATCTGCGAAAGCTTAGTGCCTTATTTACGTAGATGTCAACATAGAATTACAACCTCGATTCAGATGGGGAAAATGAATGTCCTCTTTAGATCGTACAAGCAAAAAGATGTCTTCAAATTTCCTTTGCAAATTACTTGCCGTTTCTTCCCCCTTACTTTTGCGTAATCGCGAAAGGTCACTTGCACCGCAATGCTACAAAATGGCAGTTGTCCGACCGTCTTGAAATGTGCTTTGCGAAAAATGTGCTTGGTTGGCGAACATGCTTGAGAAGTTCACTCATCTCTACAGGCGTCAGGAAGTGAAAGCGTTTTGTGGCATGGTTTACATAAAGTCACTTATCACTGCACATATATGTTACCTATTGTACATGGGTATATTATTTGGTTGTAACCAAACGCCATGGAATGTCAGTACAACCGTGACACATCCATCACCGTAACGTCTTATATAAAAAAATAACACTGTCCTCGCATGCCATGTGAATTCTTAGCTTGGGGGTGAAATGTTTAAGATTTGGCAAAGGACTATATCAGTGCTGATTTCTGAGGCATTTTACCACTCGCAGGTTATGTTGTTTTCTTGCAAGGAAAACAAGGTGCATACTTCTGGCTTGTGGCTAAGCAGCTTCTGGTGTATGGGGATCCTAGTCACTTATTGGACCTCTTGAAACCTTCAGTTTCTTTCACAGAATGAAGGTCTCCCAGATTTCAACCTGCTTTCTCCATCCCCCTTGAAAATAAGACAATGCACTGACATGCTTCAAAGTACCAAGAAGGAAGATGTTACAGACTCTCACAGGGAGAACAAGTGCAAAAGTGTCTTAAGTAGGGTAAAAAGAGGGAAATGCAGATGAACAATATAGATAACCAATGTATCTGTTATAAGGAAGAGATACAGCCAGTCAAGAATTAAGATACCGAACTGAACTAGAAGACAGAATACAAGAAATATAAGGGAACAAACGCCTTCTTTAAAGAAAAAAAAATGCTATTTTACTTGAATAATATTAAACTGGATTGAAATGTGTGCGTCACAGGATGTGGTAATTGGAAAATTGTGATGGAATTTAAGGTGAAATTAAATTGCTACCTTAATGAGATGTGTGGCCTTAGGAATCTGTAGGTTATGTATAAAACAAACCTGTTTTCTTTTATTAAGATAAAGAGGCATTCTGAAATCTAATGTTGATTATGGTTTCTATGGGGTTATTTATTAAACTGCAATAATGTAAATCGGGGCACTATCGCAGGGAAATGCTCATTGAAGTCTGAGCGTTTCCGGCCAATACTGCTCCGATCAGTACTATGGCAATT
This sequence comes from Ascaphus truei, assembly GCF_040206685.1. Lineage (NCBI taxonomy): Eukaryota > Metazoa > Chordata > Amphibia > Anura > Ascaphidae > Ascaphus > Ascaphus truei. The sequence goes on from NC_134491.1 coordinate 30,275,405, forward strand.
TAATAACTCCCTATGAGGTCATTTATATTTAGGGTCAGGTGAAATATTTAGCTCTCTGTTTACCATTGCTACACCATTGTTATCCGGCTTTCATAAATTCAAAGGCGCGAGTTGCTTTCTGCTGAAATGACACAGTTGTGTCACAAACATGACTTATTTTAATGTCTCTGAAAGATAGTTTATATGTTCAGAATTAGAATCTTAAAAAAAAATAATAATTATAATTCGATTCACAGATTTAAGAGAGATTCTTGTATTTGACGCACCTTGTATGCCAGGAACGTTTACACCACCCGACAGATTATTTATTTTTTACATAAAAATGTGATGTACAGTGACGCAGAATTCCTTAGTCCATTATAAAACGTCATGTAGCTCTACCCCAGGCGCAGCCAACTCCAGTCCTGAAGCGCACCAACAGGTCAGGTTTTCAGGATATCCCTGCTTCCGCACAGGTGGCTCAATCAACAACTGAGCCACTACTTGAGCTGTGCTGAAGCAGGGATATCCTGAAAAAAACCTGACCTGTTGGTGGCCCTTGAGGACTAAAGTTTCGCACTACCCTATCTCCTACCATTGGCACTCCCCAAATCGCATGCTCACACACGGGGCAGAAATTGGAGCAAAATACTTTTATATATCACGCTTGGTCTTTAGGAACAGAAATAAAACCTCTTATTCCTATGAATCGGAGCATTAGAAAAAAGCACGGACATTTAGAGAGAGGAAATGCATATCATTTGAATCTTTTATCACAAAAATCTGATAGTGGCAATATCGCTAACCCAGAGCAACAAAAAGCGATGAGGGGATTCTCGTTCAGTACTGGATTTGGTACAGACGGATGAAGGAATGTGAAAGTCGCTTCTGTGATACTGTACAATGTATCTGGTGGCGTTTCATTTATTTATTTTTAATCAAGATATTGAAGCTTTCCCAGAGTTAACATAATTCTGCCAAATGACATGTTTAGTTCATTTGAAAGGACCCATTGTTGGTGAGGTTTTAATAGAATGAACCCAACTAGAGGTATGTAATTTGTTGTACGAGTGTTCTACTGCCTCTTAGTGGCAACCATCAGAAGCATAAGTGCCAGGATGTGTGACAAAAGCTAGAGGAAACAGTGTGTTGCTTGCAACATCTGACTCCAGAAGATGGTGACAAACAGCTGGATTGCTACCTAAATCAGCTGACCGTCTCCAGGATGGGGTGTAATGGACTTCCGCACATAATGAACATGAGCTACACCATGAAAAACAAAGTCCACGTTTTCTATAACAACCATCAAACATCCCTGCTGAAAATGAGTATTCTGTGCTGTGTACTGCTCCTGAATAGCCTTATATACTTGTTTTTTAACATCTCTAAAACACGAAGTAGCTGTTGTAAACACAATTGTAGCACAGAGGGATTAAAACAGCATTTCGTTGGCTGGGATTACTAGATTTGAACATAGCAAATACCCTTTGTGCTTCTAAGATGTTTATGTATCTTCCCACTCTTGACCTCTTGAGCATCACTTTAGTTTGTGTGAATTAGATGGGGCTGCTGGTGTACACTGCCGGGAGGGAAGGAAATATTACAGCCAGTAGCATTGTGTTGCTGTGTTCTAAAAGCATGCGAGAATCTGATTAAAGCAATCATTCACATGGCAGTCAGTGCATGCTCCAATCTGTGACCAACGTGTCGGGCCTCAGGCCACCAACAGGTGTGACAGTGAATGTGTTTCTACCACTTTATAATCACTTGTTTACCTGCTTCAACTACCTGCGGTTTTACTTGAGAAATGTTTGCTGCTGTTCGCCTCTGCTGAAATTTTGTGTGTGTGTGTGTGTGTGTGTGTGTGTGTGTGTGTGTGTGTGTGTGTGTGTGTGTGTGTGTGTGTGTGTGTGTGTGTGTGTGTGTGTGTGTGTGTGTGTGTGTGTACCGAACCCAGTGTTTGAGTTTATCTACAGATTAAGACTTGATAGCAAGTGATTTTATAGGTGGAACGCATTTTGTATGGCTTTTTTGTGAAGTAAGGATCTAAGCCATTGTATTTATTTGAGACGGGTAGAAGTGTATCATTTTAAACCACATTTTCTACCTCTGTCTTTGGGATCATTGACCAGGTTTGGAGTAAGCCGTAGATCCCCTGCTTCTCTCGAACGACAGGGCGCCCACAACGATGCTGTGAGCAGCGGCAAGTCGACACCCAGCTGGCAGAGAAGTGAGGACAGCATCACTGATCAAATAGGTGTGTAGCCTCTCTACCCAGACCCTTACCAAAGTTGAGAACACTTGGAAGTTACTTTGCTGCTCCATTTATGACAAATACTACATTATTAAAATCTCTTCCTGATGTATTTTGTGGGTTGGTTTTAGTATTCTGAAATGTGCCCTGTTTCTGTAAAGACGCTTTTAAAATCTAGGCTTAAAGAGTTAACCGTGTATAAATGCACTTAACATTTAATGCATCATAAACTGTCTCCTCACTTCCTCCTCCAAAGAGATTTGTGACGGTGCAAGTATGAGGGGCTTTAATACAATCTGTGGCATTGGAATCCCACTAATTGCTCTGATGGGCTCTGTCATTTAAAGAAGAGCACAAAACTATCCTTTCCAGCACTTTATTCTCTACCTAGCATTTTGTTTGGCAGCACTGAGTTTAGGTTTGTACTTTCCAAACAGAGCAGCACGTTACAGCCGCTCTGGCGCGTTGCAGACGCTCTGGCTCGTTGCAGCCGCTCTGGCGCGTTGCAGCCGCTCTGGCGCGTTGCAGACGCTCTGACGCGTTGTGGACGCTCTGGCTGCATTATGTGCATTGACGCTTTATGTATACATATTGTGTTTATTTGTGCTACATAAAGCATTAGTCCAGGATTTTATGCTGTATAACTTATCAGTCTTAGAGGAATAGATCAGCTTGGGATGCTATAAACTCCTTTTAATGGATTTTTAAAATATTCTTCCATTTTCCTTCCTAGGGAAAAGGGACACATTTAAACATTAAATGATAATGAAGAAACACCCCTTTTAGAGATTATTAAAGTTGATCGCCATATTTATTAAATAATAGTAAGCCACAAGGCCCCTTATGTTGTATTCTCCTCAATGGGTCACAAGGTGCCTTAAGGCTTACCATCATTTACTAAATCTTGCCCTGAGAGCCGAATGATTTTTATCAATGTGTTGATCTTTTTTGCTCCCAATTTTCTTCATTTATCCAAGACAACAGTTTGAATAGTTATACAAAGTTAGGGTGCAAATTGTGCACATATAATAGGAGTATTCAGTATCTCCTGCTTCCATTGCTGGGTTTTTCTTCTTTATAGCTCACTAGCTAAAGTACCCGGCAATGCTCGGGAATTCGGGAACTCTAAGAAACACAAAAGTACTGAGATTTATAAATGGATAATTATTTTTTTTAGTTTCTTAATGTGAAATCCCCCTGCTAAAACAACTCCTCCATCCATAATAGTTTCATTGCCTCGGAGGTCCTGAAATGTCGAGCGCCTCTAATACTGCGCGTGTGTGGGACATTACACACTCGTCCCAAACAGTGATCTCACGCTCATGAAGAATTTTGGCTGCTCCGGTATTTTTGCTAATGTTGCAAATTGGATTTTCAGAATGACCAAGAGGAAGTGGTAGCATGAAAGTTGTGTGATGGGATTATGTCATTGCTGATGTCATTGGTGAATTGTATCCAAACATAGAAAAAATTCTGCTCCATCTCCGGAACCATCATGCAAAATTTGGTTTCGATATCTTAAGTGGTTTCTAAATGCAGCGAACAGAAAAACAGCTTTCCAAAATATATCGTAGATTAGATTTGAGCTCTCGTAACCCTACTCGGCGAAGACACGTCATCTATATAAAACTTGCTAAGAACAGGTTTACAATCTGAATAATTTTCATGCAGTCGCTAATAAAATCTTTTTTTTTTTTTTTTTTTTTTTTTTTAAACATAGATTCATATTTTCCGTACTTGAGTCTAAAAGTAAAGTTCAGTGAAATTAACGTTACACTTCATACAGAAACTCTGATCACTTAGATTTTTTTTTTACATTTATTTTATAAATGTCACTAGGCAGTGATTGGTTCGGTAATTGGAAATCCTATTACTAAACAATGAAAGCATAAATATCTCACATTTTGATAACTCCCACAATCTTTACCTTTTGCTGCTGTGTTTCTTCTCTTGCAATGCTTTGTACAAGGAACTGCAGAGTATTTATTCCGCGACAATTATGCTATAATCTTCAACTATCAATACAAGGACATACTAATAGTATTTTGTATGACCTTATCACAGCTGTATTCCCTCCAGCGTTTAGAGGTGAGGTTACTCTATTAATATCGGACCAATATTGTATATGTTGGGGTGCATTAATAAATGTACACCTTGTACAAGAAAGCACACTTTAAAAGCAGCAATCCTTACTATTTTTAGAGATCCCCTGGAGCAGATCCTCGCTATTTTCAGTGCCAAGAACCCACTGGTACCTGAGTTACTTAACAATGAAGTTACCATATTTAAATCTTTTTCTAGGGAAAACAAAATGGGCACGAGATCTTGGGCCAATAAGTATGTGCAAAGTCATCAGTAGCAGCTTCCAATTTGTCTGCCTTTAAAAGCCAGGAAGTAATAACAGTAACTTCACCTGGAGCTGAAAATAGCAGATCTTATTTAAAAAATAAAAAGGGTGCAGGGGTTGGGGGAGGGTGGGGTGGTTGGGGGTGGGTTCGGGGCGGGCGGGTGTTACTGCTTTAAGTGAAAAACATGCACCTACTTTTTGTTGTTGCTTAAGTGTTACTCTAGAGATGTCAAGAAAAGAATATATCCTTAGCTAGAATATGTTCTTACCTTCAAGTACCATGAGTTGCTTAGTAACACGAGGTCTGCCTTGGCCATTTCTTGCTACTGAAGCCATCTGCTCTCTCACATGCACATTCCCACATGGCAACCCTGCAATTAAACTGCTCGGCAGTCTCTCACAGGGACAGAATGTGTGTTTTTTCCAACGCAGATGTTTTGTTTCTATTGATATGGTAACAGCAAATGCAAAATTAATTTACTGTGCGGCTTGCCTTTTTAGCCTGAAGTTTTAATACCAATGTGCTATAGGTGTTAGCAAAAGATCCTGAGATTTCAACAATAAAAATATTGGTTTATTTATAAAATATTATGGTGCCATTAGGGAAGAATACGTATCCAGTTGTACTTCATTTATGCAGCATGACTTTTTATTGGCCAATTTCTTTGTAGCTTTAGTTATTGACACTAGCGCTATATACATATATATATAAATATGTATACATCAACCATTAACATGAAGCATTATTTTATTTTTTTACACATTCTGTCACCATTGGATTACATATACAGTATGTATGTGATTAACAGGTAGTCCAGCAGAAGGCTGCAAAGCGCATCACATAAAGCAGATTAAGTGTGTTAGAGTTGGAGATTTACAAGACCATTCTAAAATGCTTTCTTGTAAGTCTATATCCTTATTAAAATACTGCTTGAACATTTTGTTAAATTAGCTATAAGTACTTTGAAATGAAATCTAACCTCTATACCTTTGTCCCGTCAGGAGGCAGTCCTCTGACTGGTAAAGCATTGTTTAATACTGTACTGGAATGCTCAACTGCATAAATTGTTACTCTGGTTTCTGCCTCACCTGGAACGGAAGGCTGGCAGCAACGAACAGTTGTGCCCAAGGGATTAGTCCTGAGTTTCTTTTAACTTTAGCTTTCCAGTTTCATATGCTGTTTAACAAATCAAAGACGACGGCCTTCTGATTCCTGAGAATAAAATAGATGTTTTGGTAAATGTTACTGTACAGGCTATTTGCTGTAGCACGTAGGTTGTACATTTTAAGTGTACGAATATTAGCTTGCCTTTAAGTAGTTACGAGGTTTCATTTCTCTGTGTTTGCCACTCCCCCATTCAGAGGCTCCAAAGAAATTCTGTTTGCAACTCATTTTCAAAGAAACAAATGCACTAAAATCTTCGCTTTCAGCAAAGTTAAAATTTTTTTAAAGTTGCCTATTAGATTGCACATTTCTTAACAAAGGGTTGGGGTTTTTGACCGGCTGCATAGGATTTCACTTTTAAGTAGAAGACTTTTGTTCCTGACACCTAGTGCATTCCATGTATGCCATTTAGTCTGTTCCAAACACAAACAGAGACTTCTACTGTGAAGAAGAGCTTAACTGCGGGCTATTATACTATAGCAGGTTTTTAGAATGCATGATTCTTGAAACGGTCATATGTATGTTTGTGTATGTGTTGCAGAACCAACATGCCATCTGCCTGCTGTATCTAAAGTACATCCATCCTATCGAGAGAGCCCCACTGGAAGACTCATTCGACAGGACCCTGTGCTTCACCTCTCTCCCCACAAGCAGGCACAGGTGCGGTATCTTTTTGTCTTCATGCCGTCAACATCCCTTGAGACAGCCACAACTGTAAATTATTATTGCTTTTTACTGGGAATCAACTTTACACATATTCCCCTAAGAGCTGGGTTGTTGTATCCTGTTATTCCAGCTACAAAATATTACAAGCTTGAGGAAAAATATTTTATAGCGACCTTTTGGAATCCTCTTTGCTAAATGTGAAGACAATGTATGCATTGATTGAGCAATTCCAATGATGCTTCAGTGACGGATGCGGTATAAACCTACCCCATACTGCTACTGTAGCTCATTTACAATGAAGTTTACCATAAAGTAAATATTTTGGCACGTGCTTGGAGTAAATGCCAGGTTATAAATTGTAGACAAAATAACATACTGTATACAATTTTATTTTGATGACTAGAAACACATTCACATCGATTTCCAGGAAAATGAACCATTATTTGTTTTACATTTTGTTCTATCACCTTCTTTTTGGATGTGTTTAATTTGTTGATTCACAAGAATAAAACAATACATTACAGTGTAAGTTAGGGTATCAATTTGTCTTTGTCTTAAACGTTTAACCATACATGATCAAACTATATAATTTCCTTCCGTTAAAAAGGCAACATATTGGCCTTTGTCAATATGATGACAAAATGCCTCAAGTTGTCATGAAATTGAAGGTTGGGGCTTTTCCCTTTAAAAATAGTGCTTCACTTATTGAATGTATAAGAGCATTATCAGTGTTTCTTGTCATAGCGTTAGTGTTGGATTTTCAGCATTGGAAGTTCTAGTGTAGAGTTATGGCAGCTGAATTGGAATTAGAGTACTGTAGCTACGTTTCAGCTTGTAGGTCCTTTTAGGTCACCAACACTAGAGCTCCTCATACATGAATGAGTTCTCAAGACCTCACATCTCTGTTCCTTTGTGAAGAACTTTCATGTTCCAATAGCAAGTATCACAATTTATAAGGTATGTACTGATGGAAGGAATTGAACCTGAAGTTGTAAGACTGCATATTTATCACTTGTAAAATGGGCAATGGAACACACATCCTCATTTACAAGGGTGAAGTTGGAATATCGGAAAGGTTAAATGCTAATCTTTCTGGAATAAACATGACAATGCTACAAATCTAATGAAAATATTTTGAAATTATAACAGACTTCAGTTCTCTGTTGTCTGCACATATCAAAAAGATAAGGGGGGGGCAGAGATGGTATTGACAAAGGTGTTTAAAAAAGGTCACTCTTATTTGCATCTGTAACAGAAACATAAGCGAGTTATGCTTGTAAAACAGACATTCTTGTCATTTGAATCCATAAAGTGCTTATATTATAGTTTGTGTACAATAAAATAAATACATTACTTCCCATAGACCGACAGCCACTACTCCAGTCATTCCAGCACCAATACCCTCTCTAGCAATGCCTCAAGTGTGCACAGTGAAGAAAAGTGGTACGAAAGTGGAGAACGCCTGGATTCTGAGATAAACAGCTATACCTACATTCAAGGAACATCGGCTGACAGCGGTATAGATACCACCTCCTACGGCACTAACCATGTCAACTCTGCCCCTCTTGGAGCCTCTTCGACATCTCCACGATCTGGTCCCCCAAAAGAGAAAGTAGCACCTCTGTGGCATAGTATCAGTGATGTGGGTTTAATATCTGATAGGACTTGTGACAGAGACTCTCATGCATTGGATGGGAAGAGGGAGTCCCCTGTAACTATGGAGAGTCACACAAAAAGCCAGCTAGGCTCCAAGCCATTAACAAGAGAGAACAGTGCATACAGTCTCAGTGATGCCGCTTCTCATACCAGGCAAGTGTTCAAGTTAATTTGTGTTGTAGATTTCCATTTGCATTGTTTTAACTGTCTTTTGTCACTCTTGTGTGTGGTAGAAATGGTGGTGGGATCAATCTAAACACAGTAAAGCTTTTCTTACCATATGGAACCCTTTCAATCCTATGTCTAACACACTATCTTCAAAATAATGGGGTTTGGTTACACTCGGGTTACTGTCATCTTTTGATTCAACTTCTTTTTGAATCCTCATACTCGGTGTACAGAAGGAGGTCCACAATTATAAAACATATTTCCCTAGTTCAGTAGTATGCTTTAAAATGAACAGGGAAACTCCAATAGTTGGAAAAGGGTATTAGATTATTGCTTGGATGTCTTCCTGTTGTTCAACCCCATAAATAATTTCAAATATGGTTTTTGAACTACTGTTGCAAATTCCAGAGCAAATACAATTTTACATTTCTAAATTATCGCGTAAGGCTTTTCAAACCTGCCAGTTTGAGTTCTCTGATGCTACACTTACAGGTGCTTGTCTTTTATAACTTCTGTACTACAAAACAGACATGCATTCAATAGCTTAATGATATGGATCAGGGCTGCAGTTCACCAGCTGAGTATCACTGCTCAATATGCATAAGGTTCATCATTCTTTTGGTCTTTGTTTTAAAAAGAGATTAATTACAGAAGATTCATACACCACCAATTAAGTTTAGATTTCTTTGTGTCCTTCTCCCTCAGCACCATGAGCTCTCGGCACTCAGCGAGTCCTGTTGTTTTCACTAGTGCCAGAAGTTCACCCAGAGAGGACTCTCATTCTGCTACTTCCCCACAGCTCGCACCCTCTTTCTCCTCTCCTTCCTCCTCCTCCTCTGGTCCTAGGACTTTCTACCCTCGCCAGGGTGCTACCAGCAAGTACCTGATTGGATGGAAAAAACCTGAAGGGACAATAAACTCTGTGGGCTTTATGGATTCCAGAAAGTAAGAGCACTTTTGCTTCTGTTATCAGGTCATAGATGGAAAAGTCCTCAGATTTTATATTTGCATATACATACTGTATAGTGCAGCCATGTTCTCCTAGCAAAAGAACAGCCCAACACGAATCTTACCATGCATATGACTTCAGCATTTTCACCATTATTTTGCATGTATCTTGCCTAACAGTGGAATCTAATGAATATACAAGACATGGCTAAAAAATTTAAGTTATTTGTCAAAATGCTCCTTATTTGGAGAACTAATTTTACTAGTTTGATGTCACAGAAAGATGAAACTTCAACCAGGTTTCTTCCTTTAACAGGTATTCAGGGCATGCATGGGTTCTGTGTTATTTATATTGAGAAACTTTCATCCTTTTCTAACACTTCATCCCTTTTCACGTACATCCTTTGTGGTCAGTTCTGCACGTTCTTTGAATTGGTGTGTTTCTTAAAAAGGTCACAGCTTAGAGACCCTGACCTCTGCCCTTTTCATTTAAAGACATCACCAGAGTGATTGTAATGAGATGCCACCTACAAGGCTGCGTGCCTCGATCCGAGACCTGCAGGCATCTCCAAAGCGGGTGTCTACAGTTCAGGAGGAGCTTAAGAAACTCATTGACCTGGACAGCCCACCACCTGGATCAGAGAAGGCTTTGAAGGTATAATGGAAACAATATGCTGACCGGTTTGTGTGACCTGTAAATCCTTACAAAGCAAAAATGTATTCTCTCACATTTCATTATACTGTTTAAAATGCAGATTATTTTCATGTAGAGCCAGCCATGTATGTAATGGTTCACTTACAAGGGAAAATAATATAAGAATAAAAGCACCTGACAAAAGATGGGGAAAGGGAGGATGATATCCCAACCTCCTGTAGATTTCGTTTCTGATTTGCTGCTTTTGGATGTGTCCTTTCTCTGGGTATGTGCAGTATGTTTAAGCATCAGTTCATTCTGGAGATTAAATACACCTCAATTATTTGTAAATAAACATACTGGTTTTTTTTTAATTGTTTTTTTGATCACTTTATCCTTTATACCTCCACAAAAGACAATATTGAAAAGCTCAACATTTCCTATAAAGACATTCCTTAGGGTCACCAAAGCTGCACAAATATTTTGTGTCCACTGGATAAGTATTCTTGCCCAGTGGACAAAACGTCTCATCGCTCGGGAACCGAGCCACTGCAGTTTGCTGCTTTAAATAAAATATAATGAAATCTACCTACCTGCGGAGCTGAACCATGCTATTTTCAGTTCTGGTTTCCAGGATACTTTCTGGAGTCTCTACCTCTGCAAGAGAAACAAACTGGCCGTTCAAATCTCCTGCATCACACGGGCCAATAGGCAGCCGCAACGTCATCTGCTGCAGCTTCTTATTGGACGACCATTTAAAACCCCTTCAGAACCCAGGAAGTGATGCCCGTAACATCGGTGATATGTATCTTGGGAACCGGGGGATCCTCAGAGCTGAAATGAAAACGGTTCACCTCTAGGGAACCCCTTGTTCCTATTCTGTAAGAATGAAAGGAGAAAAATAAGGGGGAAGAGGGCAGCATTGCAGCTTTAAACATGAAAAAGATTCAGTTATAAAATTGATAGTAAGAATTGAATGCACCTTTAAATCTACTTTCCATAATGCTGGTCAAGGATTCGATATTAAGTTTACATGTTAAAGAAAATATACTATAGCACAAGACAACATGGTGTAAGAAGTGACAATTTTTATTTAAAGTCTCTCTGTACTTCATGTATTTATTGAACCTTACCCATATATAGAGGTTATATGCAACACTTTGTATTCCTCAACTATATTAGTGCTGCATGTAAACTGCAATGTCATCCTTGGCATAAATCTTTCCAACATGAATATTGTCCATGTCAAGAGGTCAACCTATAGTCTAATTTCACCCAAACATAACATAAGTAGCAATGACTGTCCCAGGTAGGGTTGCCAGGTGGCTTGTCCAAAAATACTGAACACAATACTGGACCCCCACGCCCCTCGAATACATATAAAAAAAATACCCCCATGCCCCCCGAATACATATAAAAAATACCCCACGCCCCCGAATACATATAAAAAATACCCCCACGCCTCCCGAATACATTATAAAATATACCCCCACCTCCCCAATACATTATAAAATATACCCCCACCTCCCCAATACATTATAAAATATACTCCCACCTCCCCAAAACATTATAAAATATAGCCCCACCTTCCCAATACATTATAAAATATACCCCCACCTCCCCAATACATTTTAAAAATAACCCCACCTCCCCAATACATTATAAAATATACCCCCACCTCCCCAAAACATAAAATATAGCCCTACCTCCCCAAAACATTATAAAATATAGCCCCACCTCCCCAATACATTATACAATATACCCCCACCTCCCCAATACATTTTAAAAATACCCCCACCTCCCCAATACATTTAAGAAAATACCCCCACCTCCCCAATACATTTAAATAATTACCCCCACCTTCCCAATTCATATAAAATATACCCCCACCTCCCTCCCATCATCACCACAGCTCATCCTGGTCCCCCATCATCATCTCCTCAGCTCATCCTGGCCCCTCATCATCTCGGCTCATCCTGGCTCCCAATCATCTCCTCATCTCATCCTGGCCCCCCATCATCTCCTCGGCTCCCCCATCACCTCACCTCATCCTGGCCCCCCATCATCTCCTTGGCTCCCCCATCATCTCCTCACCTCATCCTGGCTCCCCCATCACCTCACCTCATCCTGGCTCCCCCATCACCTCACCTCATCCTGGCTCCTCCATCACCTCACCTCATCCTGGCCCCCCATCACCTCACCTGGCTCCCCCATCACCCCCCAAATTGTGTCCTTGCCTTATTGCCAGGAAGGACACAGACTTCTCTGGGCCGCTGGGGTGTGGGCTCCGCCCCCGCTGTCCTCTGATTGGCTCTCCGCTCCTCCAATCAGGGACAGGCTGCACAGACACTCAGTGCTCCTGCCCGGACATTATTAAGTCCGTTACATACTGTAAAAACAACATTGACCTCTGAGATCCTTAAATGGTTCATCCAGGGCACACACTGTTTCCATAACAACTATGCACTAGGCAGTCCCCTCTGTGTTTATGAAGCCCACAAAAGTGTTGAAAATAACAGGTTATGTCAAGATTCTTTTTCCGTATTGAGCCGAGATGTTTTATTCTTTGCAATAAAACTGTCGCAACATCTCACAAGGTTTTGTTTGTTATAATGGAGCACCACTTAAGCTTTTCTCACTAGTCTCTCTATCTTTTTTATGCCTCCCTGTCTCCTTTCCATGGCGTTGCTCTCACGCAGGTGCCTTTTGGGCCCTTTGTTGTCATCTTTCATATTTTCATTTTATTTGGAAGTAGGGCATACAATAGATATTTCTTATCAAAAATCCTTAACAAAAAGGATTATACTGGCTGATATAAAGGCATTGCATTTATTATTACTTTCTATATTGACTTTTGTAAAGAGATGGAGAATTGAACACCTCTTAAAAATTATTGTCACACTACATGTACACTCAGTAGCCATTAAAAGTCCCAGTATGATAGCTGCTTTCATCTTTACTTCTCACTGTAAACTTGTCAAGAAATTGAGACTAAAAATGTTTTTGTTCTCCTCTTCCCTCAAGTCATCTTTCCCTACAACTCCAACTACCAGGCGATCCTTACACAGGACACTGTCGGACGAAAGTATTTACAGCGGGCAGCGGGACATGGTGTATATTAATTCACGGGTGTCACTCTTGGACCAGGCCCTGCCTAATGATGTCCTCTTCAGTAGCACCTACCCATCTCTGAATAAGTCTCTTCCCTTGCGTAGACCATCGTACACCTTGGGTATGAAGTCCGTACATGGTAAGAATTTCCTCATCAATAATGTTTCATCTCCATGTGAAACAATGTACTGCTTGCCAAGGAGACTGTATTAATCCCTTCAAAGTGCAAAGAGTTTCAGGCAGTAAATTTGTTAAAGCACCAAGGTCTTACTCTCTATTTTTAAACATATGCATCGTCTTTTCTTGATGCAAATGTAATTGTTATAAGATCATATCATGTTTTGGGGCTCCTTTTATTTAGATTTGCAATGCTTTAACTAGTATGAGTGCTTTCTTAGTTTTGGGGGGAGTTCCTTTTTAAACCTAAGGACTCGCTCACCGGTGCAATCCGTAGTGCAGGTTGTTGGCAGAGTGAAACCAGTTTAGCTGGCAGAGTTTTATAGATGGCAACGGGCCACATTTACCTAGCAGTTCTCTGCCATAAACACCTTCCCATACTGCAGCCTAATGATGTGAATGAGCTGGAAGGTGTCTCCCAGCGCCAGGAGTTGTCTTCTGACAGGTGACCGCGTAGTAAATATGGCCCATGATTTCCTGCTTGGAATAGATATTAAACTACAGCATCCTAAATATGAAAGAAACCAAAGGATCTGACAGTGTGTGAGGTTTGATTCATGAATAGAAAAGATGGGAAAACTAGGTGGACGAAGTAGTTCTTATCTGCAATCACTTTCTATGTTGATCTTACACACCAAAGTTTGACACTGGAGAAACAATGATATAGAAAAGAAAATGAATCTAAAGAATTTTCTTATAGCATCATGTGTAGGCTGTATGCATAGCTTTGACATCTCTCAGTACTATGAATCCCTACCCCAAAGCGCTTACAGTACATTCAAATGTACCCATCAGCCTAAGACAAAAGACGCTGGAGACTTAATGAAGGGCACTTAGACATGGCGCACAATCCCCAAATTGAGATCTGCACCAAATCTAATCCTCCTTATGGGGGAGGAGGTTATTACCATCAGTGCAGCAGGGCAGTAGCAGTTAGTGAGTAAGTCCAGTCTTGCATTAGCACAATACAGAATATGAAGATGCGTATTCACATTATTCAGTTTGATTATTTGTAATAATGTAATTATAATTATCTTTACTACAATAGAGAGCTGTTTGCAAACAGCACATAATTAACTCACTGTAACTTATGTTTGTTAACATTATGCATCATTTGAGTACTACAACAAAATGTTCACAACCGTGTCTAACGTTGACATTTTATATAACGCAAGCAGAAAGGAGGTAAATGCTTTTACGGCATTCTCTTAAAAGGTGTTACCTACTAGACTATTAAATAAATAGATAAAATTTAAAAAAGATTAAGAGGGTATACAACTATTGCTAGAAAGGTGTAAAAAAAAAAAAATAGGTATGCCACACCACATACAATACGTAGTCATTAAAATCTGTTGTTATCAGCTTTTCATTTTGCACTTTACATTTATGATTTGTTTCCAAAAAATGTTTCTGGAGGGATTATATGTCTGAAGAACAAGTATTTTCTCTCTATGCTGCAAACTCTGCCTGGTCATTATTTTCTCTGATAATAAACCCGTCTCTCCTGAAACATGTCACAGTATCAAGCAGGGGTTTTCAACCTTTTTTTGGTTGGGGAACCCCAGAATTCGATTTTGCAATTCTTGGAAACCCCAACCCTTGCCACTGTCTCCTGTCTCTCCCCGTCCCATCACCATGTTTCTCTCACCCCCTTCCGCGCATGCACACACCTTTTACACACTCTCCCCCACACACACACACTCCACCACACACACACTCTCCCCCACACACACACACTCCCCCCCACACACACACACTCTCCCCCACACACACACACACTCCCACACACACACACACACACTCCCACACACACACACACACTCTCCCCCACACACACACACACTCTCCCCCACACACACACACACTCTCCCCCACACACACACACTCTCCCCCACACACACACACTCTCCCCCCCACACACACACACTCCCCCACACACACACACTCTCCCCCACACACACACACTCTCCCCCACACACACACACTCTCCCCCCCACACACACTCTCCCCCCCCCCACACACACTCTCCCCCCCACACACACACACTCCCCCACACACACACTCTCCCACACACACACACTCTCCCCCCCACACACACACACACACTCTCCCCCCCACACACACACACTCTCCCCCCCACACACACACACTCGCCCCCACACACACACACACTCGCCCCCAAACACACTCGGAGCAGGCAGAGAGAAGGATAGCAGTGAGCTGCCGGCTGCTGCTGCTTAGCTCGGGAGCCGCCAGATCTCTGCTATGTGGCGGTGCCGCCGCACCGCTGGTTCTGGGACAGCTGGAAGAGTGGACCCGGCTCTCCCCTCTCCTGGCGGCCGCGGAACCCCAGTTGAAAATCACTTGTATAAAGTACTATACAGGCATACCCCGCATTAAAGTACGCAATTGGACCGGAGCATGTATGTAAAGCTAAAATGTACTTAAAGTGAAGCACAACCTTTTTCCCACTTATCGATGTATGTACTGTACTGCAATCATCATATACGTGCATAACTGATATAAATAACGCATTTGTAACAGGCTCTATAGTCTCCCCGCTTGCGCACAGCTTCGGTACAGGTAAGGAGCCGGTATTGCTGTTCAGGACGTGCTGACAGGCGCATGCGCGAGCTGCCGTTTGCCTATTGGGCGACATGTCCTTACTCGCGAGTGTACTTAAAGTGAGTGTCCTTAAACCGGGATACGCCTGTAAACTATTGCTATACACATCTAGCCTCTTAAGGACAAACATAATCCACAAGTAATAATATGCTCTTTTTAGAATGATGTTGCACAGGCCGACCCTGTATTATTGTATTTGGTGTTGAGAGAGAGCGGTAGCAATGTAAACCATACTTGTCATCACTCCCAGTCTGAGTATCAGACTCTTGGAAGTACTTTCCATTCTTCAACAGAGCTAAGCCAACACCAAAAGGAATCCCGAGTTCAGCTCCAATAATAATGTTACCGGATCTTACCTCACTGTTCTCTTCTGCCTTCGTCTGAACAGTCTGTCTGAGATCAGGCCGAATGTGCCTACTATCCTTTGTCCCGTCCAACTTTGCATGTGATTGATGGTAGAATTAACAGCGCTGCGACTGTCCGAAACAGAGGCAATGATACTATATAGACACACTGATACTCTAGATGTTGCTGCTGTTCCTGCTCATCTGTTACCCAATAATAAGTAATGTGAGGTTGAAAAGAAACCAAGGGTAATATAGTGTTATTGGAAGCACACTCCAAATGAAAAACAGTCCATGTTTGATTCAGGGGATAATACATTGAAGCGATAACATACTGTAACTAACAAAAGAATGGCAGAACCAGCGCTGAACATAAAAATTAAATCTATGAATTAATGCCTAACAGATATTATGCTAGAATCCCAAAATATCGGTCACCTGTGAATAAAGGTAAAAAAAAGCGGCAACAGTTAGTGTGCTGAGAGTGGGACACACAGCTTGCAACAAAATGCTGTGGGGTGCTAGCCAGCGTACACGCTGGCCAAAGTGCATACGCCTAAAAGGAACCATTCCCTGTGGGGTGGTAGCCAGCATACACTGCCCAAAGTGCATAAGCCTAAAAGGAACCCTTCCCTGTGGGGTGGTAGCCAGCATACACTGCCCAAAGTGCATAAGCCTAAAAGGAACCCTTCCCTGTGGGGTGGTAGCCAGCATACACTGCCCAAAGTGCATAAGCCTAAAAGGAACCCTTCCCTGTGGGGTGGTAGCCAGCGTACACGCTGCCCAAAGTGCATAAGCCTAAAAGGAACCCTTCCCTGTGGGGTGGTAGCCAGCGTACACGCTGCCCAAAGTGCATAAGCCTAAAAGGAACCCTTCCCTGTGGGGTGGTAGCCAGCGTACATGCTGCCCAAAGTGCATAAGCCTAAAAGGAACCCTTCCCTGTGGGGTGGTAGCCAGCGTACACGCTGCCCAAAGTGCATAAGCCTAAAGTGGCCCAGCAAGAGGCTCATTTTTGTTCCTGACGGTATGCTTGTGCATAATGATGGAATCTTTTTCTCCTTGCTTGGGATTATATTGATAATGTTTGATCTAATAACCCCTGCCTCTTTAAGAAATCGTAATAACTCTTTTGGGCTTACTAGCTGTGTGTTTCAATCTGCTCTTTCATTTCCCAGCTTTTTGTTTCCTTCAGATATTCATTTTGTATCCCTTCCTTTGCCTGGGATACGGCAGTGACTTTTATCTTTGCTACTGGGGTACTTGGTTCTGTTCCTATCCCGGAAGAATGTCCCACCGGGGACAGAACCACGGGGATTCTAGAATAATGTCTAATAATGTTTTTTTTTTAAATTATTTTAACCACATTGAAGCAGGGGCTCTCCGTTGCTGAACCCCATTAATTTCAGCTCCGGGAACCCCCTGCTTCCCAAGGTAATTACCTCCGTAGGGGGTGCCGGTATCTCAGTGGAGTTTAAAGCCCCCAATCACGCGGGCAAATAGGAAGCATCGGATGACGTCACAGTTTCCTATTGGCAAGTAGGAGGCGGGAGCTTTGCAAAGTCGCCATTACATGAACGGCAACAGGCACCCCCTATGAGCGTATGCATCTCCAGAAGCAGGGGGTCCCCAGAGCTGGAATTAATGGAGTTCAGCTCCGAAGACCCCCTGCTTCAGTCCTTTATATTAAAA